>NC_084577.2:30167586-30175086 GCF_033978685.3 Nerophis lumbriciformis | reverse complement strand
TGCACATTGGGTCCACATTGGATCCATATTGTGGCTTGTGTGCATCCATACTGGGTCCACATTAGATCCACATTGGGTCCACATTGGATCCATATTGTGGCTTGTGTGCATCCACACTGGGTCCACATTAGATGCACATTGGGTCCACATTGGATCCATATTGTGGCTTGTGTGCATCCATACTGGGTCCACATTAGATCCACATTGGGTCCACATTGGATCCATATTGTGGCTTGTGTGCATCCATACTGGGTCCACATTAGATCCACATTGGGTCCACATTGGATCCATATTGTGGCTTGTGTGCATCCACACTGGGTCCACATTAGATGCACATTGGGTCCACATTGGATCCATATTGTGGCTTGTGTGCATCCATACTGGGTCCACATTAGATCCACATTGGGTCCACATTGGATCCATATTGTGGCTTGTGTGCATTCATGTCTGTGGTGCCTTCAACTACACCTTCTCATTTATTTCTCATTCATACATCACACGTGTGTGAGTGTGTGTGTGTGTGTGTGTGTGTGTGTGTGTGTGTGTGTGTGTGTGTGTGTGTGTGTGTGTGTGTGTGTGTGTGTGTGTGCAGGGGTTAGAGCTGTGGTTTGAGTGCTAAGCGAATGTGTCAGTGCAGAGGGCAGGGGGCCCCCACGGGGCCAAAGTCAGTCACGGGAGCACACAAGCCGCTGGTGGCACAGACATTCCACCCGCAGGGTGTGTGTGTGTGTGTGTGTGTGTGTGTGTGTGTGTGTGTGTGTGTGTGTGTGTGTGTGTGTGTGTGTGTGTGTGTGTGTGAGTGATGGTGCCATGGTCTCCATACACAGATGTTGACGTGTGTGTGTGTGTGTGTGTGTGTGTGTGTGTGTGTGTGTGTGTGTGTGTGTGTGTGTGTGTGTGTGTGTGTGTGTGTGTGTGTGAGGGCCCCGGGGTGACTTGAACGTGGGCCATTGTTGTCTGTCTTCATGAACACATCACTGGCATGAACACACACACACACACACACACACACACACACACACACACACACACACACACACACACACACACACACACACACACACACACGTTGTCAAGGACGACACGCAGCACACGCCTCTCCACTCCCACTCATGAACACGCTATTGTCAGGACCTTCTCAGTATGAGATTACATGTTGTGTAGTGTCATCTTTAGCACACTCCCCAATGTGGATCCAATGTGGATCCAATGTGGATCCAATGTGGATCCAATGTAGAACATCTGACTGTTGGGATTACATGTAGTGTAGTGTCATCTTTAGCAGACTCCCCAATGTGGATCCAATGTGAATCCAATGTGGATCCAATGTGGAACATCTGACTGTTGGGATTACATGTAGTGTAGTGTCATCTTTAGCACACTCCCCAATGTGGATCCAATGTGGATCCAATGTGGAACATCTGACTGTTGGGATTACATGTAGTGTAGTGTCATCTTTAGCACACTCCCCAATGTGGATCCAATGTGGATCCAATGTGGAACATCTAACTGTTGAAATTACATGTAATGTAGTGTCATCTTTAGCACACTCCCCAATGTGGATCCAATGTGGATCCAATGTGGAACATCTGACTATTGGGATTGCATGTAGTGTAGTATCATCTTTAGCAGACTCCCCAATGTGGATCCAATGTGGATCCAATGTGGAACATCTAACTGTTGAGATTACATGTAGTGTAGTGTCATCTTTAGCAGACTCCCCAATGTGGATCCAATGTGGATCCAATGTGGAACATCTGACTGTTGGGATTACATGTAGTGTAGTGTCATCTTTAGCAGACTCCCCAATGTGGATCCAATGTGGATCCAATGTGGAACATCTAACTGTTGAGATTACATGTAATGTAGTGTCATCTTTAGCACTCTCCCCAATGTGGATCCAATGTGGATCCAATGTGGATCCAATGTGGAACATCTGACTGTTGGGATTACATGTAGTGTAGTGTCATCTTTAGCAGACTCCCCAATGTGGATCCAATGTGGAACATCTAACTGTTGAAATTACATGTAATGTAGTGTCATCTTTAGCACACTCCCCAATGTGGATCCAATGTGGATCCAATGTGGATCCAATGTGGAACATCTGACTGTTGGGATTACATGTAGTGTAGTGTCATCTTTAGCAGACTCCCCAATGTGGATCTAATGTGGATTCAATGTGGATCCAATGTGGAACATCTGACTGTTGGGATTACATGTAGTGTAGTGTCATCTTTAGCAGACTCCCCAATGTGGATCCAATGTGGATCCAATGTGGAACATCTAACTGTTGAGATTACATGTAGTGTAGTGTCATCTTTAGCACACTCCCCAATGTGGATCCAATGTGGATCCAATGTGGAACATCTAACTGTTGAGATTACATGTAATGTAGTGTCATCTTTAGCACACTCCCTAATGTGGATCCAATGTGGATCCAATGTGGAACATCTGACTGTTGGGATTACATGTAATGTAGTGTCATCTTTAGCAGACTCCCCAATGTGGATCCAATGTGGATCCAATGTGGATCCTATGTGGAACATCTGACTGTTGGGATTACATGTAGTATAGTGTCATCTTTAGCAGACTCCCCAATGTGGATCCAATGTGGCCCCAATGTGGCCCCAATGTGGATCCAATGTGGAACATCTGACTGTTGGGATTACATGTAGTGTAGTGTAGTGTCATCTTTAGCACACTCCCCAATGTGGATCCAATGTGGATCCAATGTGGATCCAATGTGGATCCAATGTGGAACATCTGACTGTTGGGATTACATGTAGTGTAGTGTCATCTTTAGCACACTCCCCAATGTGGATCCAATGTGGATCCAATGTGGATCCAATGTGGATCCAATGTGGAACATCTAACTGTTGAGATTACATGTAGTGTAGTGTCATCTTTAGCAGACTCCCCAATGTGGCCCCTATGTGGATCCAATGTGGCCCCAATGTGGACCTAATGTGGACCCAATGTGGCCTCAATGTGGGTCCAATGTGGGTCCCAATGTGGCCCAGATGTGGTCCCAATGTGGCTACAATGTGGCCCCAATGTGAATCCAATGTGGCCCCAATGTGGCTCTAATGCGGCCCCAATCTGGCCGTAATGTGGATCCAACGTGGCCCCAATATGGACCAAATATAGCCCCAATGTGGATCCAGTGTAGTCCCAATGTGGATCCAATGGTCCCATCCATTTCCTACCGCTTGTCCCTTTCACATACACCTAATATTACTATAAGTTGAAGTACATCATTAGGCATTCCTGTAAATGGTTAGTTTTAAAGTCACACATTTAAAGGGACAAACAATGAGGTAATAACCATCGAGATTAGCCTGCAGAGGAGCAGTAACCATGGGAACGGGAGTCAGAGGGGACAGGTAAAGGAACAGGTGTGGGAGAGAAAGTGTGTCCCCTTACAAGCATAGCAAAACATGCTAAGGAAATGCTTTATTTGGACCCCTCTTTGTCACAGCAGACGGCCCCCCGCTGGCCCCCGCTGGCCCCCTGCTGGCCCCCAATACACCAGGCAGATGCTCTTTTGCCACTTGACTTGACACGAGGAGACAAGACGGAGGGACGTGGTGTCATGACCTGTCAGTCACTTGTCAGCTTGACTGATGATTGTGTGTTTAAAGCTCATCAAGATGAGGATGATGATTGATTACAAGCTGCCATCTCTCTGCAGTCTTTGTGTACTTTGTGTACTCTGTGTACTCTGTGTACTCTGTAAATGATGTGTGCAGTGTTTGTTTGTGTACTCCACTCTTTCCACTTCTGTCCTGCTCATGAGAGGCGAGTATCCTTTTACCCGATACCAATATTTTAGTACCAGTACCGGTATGTGGCCACATTCAGTGCACATTGGGGCCCACATTGTGAATGGTAAATGGGTTATACTTGTATAGCGCTTTTGAAGGTATTATCTTCCTCCTCTTCAAGGTTTCGGCACCAAAAAAATGTGAGAAATTAGCCGTAACTGTTGTGATTAAAGGTCCTTTCCATGAGCCTCGTATTTTCATGACGTCACCATGGATGACAGCAGCGTGCATCTTGATCCACAACCAGTCTCAATCTTCTGCCAGGTGGCCATGTCCGTGTCCCATGTCCTTGTCCCTGTCTGTGCCCGTGCTTGTGCCCGTGCCCGTGTCCGTGTCCGTGTCCGTGTCCGTGTCCGTGTCCGTGTCCGTGTCCGTGTCCGTGTCCGTGTCCGTGTCCGTGTCCGTGCCTATGCTTGTGCCCGTGCTTGTGCCCGTGCCCGTGTCCATGTCTGTGCCTGTGCTTTTGCCCGTGCCCGTGCCTGAGTCCGTGCCCGTGCCTGTGCCCGTGTCCATGCCCATGCCCGTGCCCGTGCCTGTGTCCGTGCCCGTGTTCGTGTCCGTGTCCGTGTCCGTGTCCGTGTCCGTGCTTGTGCCCGTGCCCGTGCTTGTGCCCGTGCCCGTGCTTGTGCCCGTGCCCGTGCCCGTGCCCGTGTCTGTGCCCGTGCCCGTGCCCGTGTCCGTGCTTGTGCCCGTGTCCGTGCCCGTGCGCGTGTCCATGTCCGTGTCCGTGTTCGTGTCCGTGTCCATGCTTGTGCCCGTGCCCGTGCTTGTGCCCGTGCCTGTGTACGTGTTCGTGCCCGTGTCCGTGCCCGTGCCCGTGTCCGTGCGCGTGTCCATGTCCGTGTCCGTGTTCGTGTCCGTGTCCATGCTTGTGCCCGTGCCCGTGCTTGTGCCCGTGCCTGTGTACGTGTTCGTGCCCGTGTCCGTGCCCGTGCCCGTGTCCGTGCCCGTGCGCGTGTTCGTGTTCGTGTCCGTGTCTGTGTCCGTGTCCGTGCTTGTGCCTGTGCCCGTGCCCGTGCCCGTGCTTGTGACCGTGCCTGTGTCCGTGTTCGTGCCCGTGCCCGTGCCTGTGTCCGTGCCTGTGCCCGTGCCCGTGCCCGTGTCCGTGTCCGTGTCCGTGTCCGTTTCCGTGTCCGTGTCCGTGCCCGTGCTTGTGCCCGTGCCCGTGCCCGTGTCTGTGCCCGTGCCCGTGCCCTTTTCCGTGCCCGTGCCCGTGCCCGTGTTCGTGCCCGTGCGCGTGTTGGTGTTCGTGTCCGTGTCCGTGTCCGTGTCCTTGTCTGTGCTTGTGCCTGTGCCCGTGCCCGTGCCCTTGTCCGTGCTCGTGCCCGTGCCCGTGCCCCTGCCCGTGCCCGTGCCCATGCCCGTGTCTGTGCCCGTGCCCGTGCCCGTGTCCGTGCTTGTGCCCGTGTCCGTGCCCGTGCGCGTGTCCATGTCCGTGTCCGTGTTCGTGTCCGTGTCCATGCTTGTGCCCGTGCCCGTGCTTGTGCCCGTGCCTGTGTACGTGTTCGTGCCCGTGTCCGTGCCCATGCCCGTGCCCGTGTCCGTTCCCGTGCACGTGTTCGTGTTTGTGTCCGTGTCTGTGTCCGTGTCCGTGCTTGTGCCTGTGCCCGTGCCCGTGCCCGTGCTTGTGACCGTGCCTGTGTCCGTGTTCGTGCCCGTGCCCGTGCCTGTGTCCGTGCCTGTGCCCGTGCCCGTGCCCGTGTCCGTGTCCGTGTCCGTGTCCGTGTCCGTGTCCGTGTCCGTGTCCGTGTCCGTGCTTGTGCCCGTGCCCGTGCCCGTGTCTGTGCCCGTGCCCGTGCCCTTTTCCGTGCCCGTGCCCGTGCCCGTGTCCGTGCCCGTGCGCGTGTTGGTGTTCGTGTCCGTGTCCGTGTCCGTGTCCGTGTCCGTGTCCGTGTCCGTGTCCGTGTCCGTGTCCGTGTCCGTGTCCGTGTCCGTGTCCGTGCTTGTGCCTGTGCCCGTGCCCGTGCCCTTGTCCGTGCTCGTGCCCGTGCCCGTGCCCGTGTCCGTGCCCGTGCCCGTGTCTGTGCCCGTGCCCGTGCCCGTGTCCGTGCTTGTGCCCGTGTCCGTGCCCGTGCGCGTGTCCATGTCCGTGTCCGTGTTCGTGTCCGTGTCCATGCTTGTGCCCGTGCCCGTGCTTGTGCCCGTGCCTGTGTATGTGTTCGTGCCCGTGTCCGTGCCCGTGCCCGTGTCCGTGCCCGTGCCCGTGCGCGTGTTCGTGTTCGTGTCCGTGTCTGTGTCCGTGTCCGTGCTTGTGCCTGTGCCCGTGCCCGTGCCCGTGCTTGTGACCGTGCCTGTGTCCGTGTTCGTGCCCGTGCCCGTGCCTGTGTCCGTGCCTGTGCCCGTGCCCGTGCCCGTGTCCGTGTCCGTGTCCGTGTCCGTGTCCGTGTCCGTGTCCGTGTCCGTGTCCGTGCCCGTGCTTGTGCCCGTGCCCGTGCCCGTGTCTGTGCCCGTGCCCGTGCCCTTTTCCGTGCCCGTGCCCGTGCGCGTGTTGGTGTTCGTGTCCGTGTCCGTGTCCGTGTCCGTGTCCGTGTCCGTGTCCGTGTCCGTGTCCGTGTCCGTGTCCGTGCCTGTGCCCGTGCCCTTGTCCGTGCCCGTGCCCGTGCCCGTGTCCGTGCGCGTGTTCGTGTTCGTGTCCGTGTCCGTGTCCGTGTCCGTGCTTGTGCCTGTGCCCGTGCCCGTGCCCGTGCTTGTGACCGTGCCTGTGTCCGTGTTTGTGCCCGTGCCCGTGCCTGTGTCCGTGCCTGTGCCCGTGCTTGTGCCCATGCCCATGCCCGTGCCCGTGCCAGAGTCCGTATCCGCGTCCGTGTCCGTGCCCGTGCCTGTGCCTGTGTCCTTGTCTGTGCCCGTGCCCGTGCCCGTGCCCGTGTCTATGCCCATGTCCATGTCCATGTGAACTTGAAGTGCTGTGAAGGTCTTTGCTAATAAGTTGTTTTATGGAGCGCTTTATTGGCTGTGAGGATGGAAGACTGCCTGAGGAGGACTGATCTTTACAAGAAAAGTCTTATTAGTCCCAACTACTTTTTAGACATCTGCTGTTCTTCTCACCTCCACTTGTGTCTGGAACTAAGTCAAGCCAGCACACATGTTCATTCTGCTCTCACAGTACGACTCCAACTGGTGCATGAGAACTTTATGGCCCATTAAATGCTCTTCTAACGTCATTGACATACTTCCTGGAGGACACACGCTAGAGATGTTCTTTTCACATTGTTAGGAGTCAAGGAGGCCGATAAGCAATATTGATTAGCAGTAGAAGTTCATTAAACATCTGGACAAGGATTTAAGTTGTTTTTCAACATTATTTTGGAGTAAAGGTTTTGACATAATGTTTGATGTTATGTTTAATTTAGCATAAAAAAACATCTTTTAGAGGAATATCAGCATTTTCTTTGTAAATATGACAAATCTCCTGGGAAAATTGGTCAAAATATGACTTCTCCCTCCATCACAATAACTCATCTACTCCATTTTACCACATTTCATGGCAGGCGTGTCCAAAGTGCGGCTCGGGGGCCATTTGTGTCCCATGGCTAATGTTGTAAAAGCCTGCAGCATAATTGTTAGCATTCTGATATTAGCATTAGCATGAGCTTTTTGCAAATGTAGCAAGTAGACACCTCAGTGTCAAATATTTTGTCACTTGACGAATGATCCCGTTAGCATCTAGCTTTTTTTT
>NC_084577.2:30110086-30162586 GCF_033978685.3 Nerophis lumbriciformis | reverse complement strand
AATTAAAAACGTGCCTTGTTGAAACTGGTCTTAAATCTGACTGATTAAAAAGTCTTACATTGCCTTGTTAAAACTGGTCTTAAATCTGATTGATTAAAAAGTGCCTTGTTGAAACTGGTCTTGAATCTGATCGATTAATAAGTGCCCTGTTGAAACTGGCCTTGAATCTGATTAATTAAAAAGTGCCCTGTTGAAACTGGTCTTGAATCTGATTGATTAAAAAGTGCCTTGTTGAAACTGGTCTTAAATCTGATCGATTTATAAGTGCCCTGTTGAAACTGGTCTTGAATCTGATTAATAAAAAAGTGCGTTGTTGAAACTGGTCTTGAATCTGATCGATTAATAAGTGCCTTGTTGAAACTGGTCTTAAATCTGATTAATAAAAAAGTGCCCTGTTGAAACTGGTCTTGAATCTGATTAATTAAAAAGTGCCTTGTTAAAACTGGTCTTAAATCTGATTTATTAAAAAGTCTTACATTGCCTTGTTGAAACTGGTCTTAAATCTGATTGATTAAAAAGTGCCTTGTTGAAACTGGTCTTAAATCTGATTGATTAAAAAGTCTTATATTGTCTTGTTGAAACTGGTCTTAAATCTGATTAATAAAAAAGTGCCTTGTTGAAACTGGTCTTAAATCTGATCAATTAAAAAGTGCCTTGTTGAAACTGGTCTTAAATCTGATTGATTAAAAAGTGCCTTGTTAAAACTGGTCTTAAATCTGACTGATTAAAAAGTCTTACATTGCCTTGTTAAAACTGGTCTTAAATCTGATTGATTAAAAAGTGCCTTGTTGAAACTGGTCTTAAATCTGATCAATTAAAAAGTGCCTTGTTGAAACTGGTCTTAAATCTGATTGATTAAAAAGTGCCTTGTTAAAACTGGTCTTAAATCTGATTTATTAAAAAGTCTTACATTGCCTTGTTGAAACTGGTCTTAAATCTGATCAATTAAAAACGTGCCTTGTTGAAACTGGTCTTAAATCTGACTGATTAAAAAGTCTTACATTGCCTTGTTAAAACTGGTCTTAAATCTGATTGATTAAAAAGTGCCTTGTTGAAACTGGTCTTGAATCTGATCGATTAATAAGTGCCCTGTTGAAACTGGCCTTGAATCTGATTAATTAAAAAGTGCCCTGTTGAAACTGGTCTTGAATCTGATTGATTAAAAAGTGCCTTGTTGAAACTGGTCTTAAATCTGATCGATTTATAAGTGCCCTGTTGAAACTGGTCTTGAATCTGATTAATAAAAAAGTGCGTTGTTGAAACTGGTCTTGAATCTGATCGATTAATAAGTGCCTTGTTGAAACTGGTCTTAAATCTGATTAATAAAAAAGTGCCCTGTTGAAACTGGTCTTGAATCTGATTAATTAAAAAGTGCCTTGTTAAAACTGGTCTTAAATCTGATTTATTAAAAAGTCTTACATTGCCTTGTTGAAACTGGTCTTAAATCTGATTAATAAAAAAGTGCCTTTTTGAAACTGGTCTTAAATCTGATCAATTAAAAATGTGCCTTGTTGAAACTGGTCTTAAATCTGATTGATTAAAAAGTCTGGTCTTGAATCTGATTGATTAAAAAGTGCCTAGTTAAAACCTGCAGAGAGACCTCTAACAATGGAGCCGGATTCCAGAAGTCCTTGAAAACTTCTTGAATTCTCACCAGAAAGGAAACGATTTTAGGCTTTTCAGGTCGATGTTGTTGAAGTGTGAGCATGACTTGGTGTGAAGATTTCTCGTGTGTGTGTTTGTGTTCATATGTATATGTGTGTGTGTGTGTGTGTGTGTGTGTGTGCGTGTTTTTGACATGTCCCCACGAGACAGTTGATTCGGGCTGCTGGTAGGGGGTACTCTAATCCGGCACGCACTCGCTGGCACCGTGCTACCTAGTTCTTCCACAGACTGCCACTGCCCTGGGAACAGGAGCTCACACACAACACACACACACACACACACTTATGCAAACATACACACACACACACACATCTCCGGGCAGTGTTCTTTCTGATCTCGCTTTCGGGCTGGTGGGGACAGATGGGTGAACAGTGGGAGTCTAGGCGGCCATCACTTGAAAAGCAAAGGCATGCACGCACACATAGACACGCACACACACACACACACACACACACACACACACACACACACACACACACATACACACACACATCATGGTCATAAGCCAGACTCGGTCAGAAAGTGGCAAACACACAAACAGACAGGCTGGGATGCTCACACAGAGTGTAACTTGTCTGTGTCTTACACACACACACACACACACACACACACACACACACACCATTTAAGCCTTTGTTGCACGCATACTTATTTTGTTGTAAACACACGCTCGGACCGCAACACGGCCCGGACTTCACACGACTTGCCACACGCACACAGACACGGGATTACTAGAAACACGCACAAGCGCTCAACTGCTGGTCACCCCTGGGTGCACCCGGCCGGCCGCATGCACTCCCTCCCGCGTCACGCACCACCCGCCTGCTACACCCGTCTGCTGAAAACTGGCTATTTTTCATTCACGGAAGTGTCAAACTTTCCTTGCCTGGTTGTGTTTGTATAACACAAAAGCCGCCCATCAAGCTCATTTTTTTTAACAATCCCTCGCATGCTAACATTAGCATGCTAACTTATTTGCTCATTTTGCAACGTCGACGTCAAATATTTTGTTACTTGACGATCGATACCTGTCAGCGTGCAAACTTTTTTTTGCTTATTTTGCAACCTCAAGGTCAACTATTTTGACAGCGATGGTGAAGCGGACATGGGAGGAGTTCGGGGAAGCCATGGAAAGCGACTTACGGACGGCTTCGAAGCAATTCTGGACCACCATCCGCCGCCTCAGGAAGGGGAAGCAGTGCACTATCAACACCGTGTATGGTGAGGATGGTGTTCTGCTGACCTCGACTGCAGATGTGGATCGGTGGAGAGAATACTTCGAAGACCCCCTCAATCCCACCAACACGTCTTCCTATGAGGAAGCAGTGCCTGGGGAGTCTGTGGTGGGCTCTTCTATTTCTGGGGCTGAGGTTGCTGAGGTAGTTAAAAAGCTCCTCGGTGGCAAGGCCCCGGGGGTGGATGAGATCCGCCCGGAGTTCCTTAAGGCTCTGGATGCTGTGGGGCTGTCTTGGTTGACAAGACTCTGCAGCATCGCGTGGACATCGGGGGCGGTACCTCTGGATTGGCAGACCGGGGTGGTGGTTCCTCTCTTTAAGAAGGGGAACCGGAGGGTATGTTCTAACTATCGTGGGATCACACTCCTCAGCCTTCCTGGTAAGGTCTATTCAGGTGTACTGGAGAGAAGGCTACGCCGGATAGTCGAACCTCGGATTCAGGAGGAACAGTGTGGTTTTGGTCCTGGTCGTGGAACTGTGGACCAGCTCTATACTCTGGGCAGGGTCCTTGAGGGTGCATGGGAGTTTGCCCAACCAGTCTACATGTGCTTTGTGGACTTGGAGAAGGCATTCGACCGTGTCCCTCGGGAAGTCCTGTGGGGAGTGCTCAGAGAGTACGGGGTATCGGACTGTCTGATTGTGGCGGTCCGCTCCCTGTATGATCAGTGCCAGAACTTGGTCCGCTTCGCCGGCAGTAAGTCGGACACGTTTCCAGTGAGGGTTGGACTCCGCCAAGGCTGCCCTTTGTCACCCATTCTGTTCTGAACTTTTATGGACAGAATTTCCAGGCACAGTCAAGGCGTTGAGGGGATCTGGTTTGGTGGCTGCAGGATTAGGTCTCTGCTTTTTCAACATGATGTGGTCCTGATGGCTTCATCTGACCAGGATCTTCAGCTCTCGCTGGATCGGTTTGCAGCCGAGTGTGAAGCGACTGGGATGAGAATCAGCACCTCCAAGTCCGAGTCCATGGTTCTCTCCCGGAAAAGGGTGGAGTGCCATCTCCGGGTTGGGGAGGAGACCCTGCCCCAAGTGGAGGAGTTCAAGTACCTGGGAGTCTTGTTCACGAGTGAGGGAAGAGTGGATGGTGAGATCGACAGGCGGATCGGTGCGGCGTCTTCAGTAATGCGGAGGCTGTATCGATCCGTTGTGGTGAAGAAGGAGCTGAGCCGGAAGGCAAAGCTCTCAATTTACCGGTCGATCTACGTTCCCATCCTCACCTATGGTCATGAGCTTTGGGTTATGACCGAAAGGACAAGATCACGGGTACAAGCGGCCCAAATGAGTTTCCTCCGCCAGGTGGCGGGGCTCTCCCTTAGAGATAGGGTGAGAAGCTCTGTCATTCGGGGGGAGCTCAAAGTAAAGCCGCTGCTCCTCCACATGGAGAGGAGCCAGATGAGGTGGTTCGGGCATCTGGTCAGGATGCCACCCGAACGCCTCCCTCGGGAGGTGTTTAGGGCACGTCCGACCGGTAGGAGGCCGCGGGGAAGACCCAGGACACGTTGGGAAGACTATGTCTCCCGGCTGGCCTGGGAACGCCTCGGGGTCCCACAGGAAGAGCTGGACGAAGTGGCTGGGGAGAGGGAAGTCTGGGCTTCCCTGCTTAGGCTGCTGCCCCCGCGACCCGACCTCGGATAAGCGGAAGAAGATGGATGGATGGATGGATGGATGGGTGGTGAAGCGGAACTAAAAGAGACAAAGCGATGCAGGAGCCTATCCCATCATCCACGGAATGATGGGTGATTTCTATTTTAGTATTGGCCTAACATATAAAGACATCAAATCGTACGATGGTCCCACAACAGGCAGCACGGTGTCACAGGGGTTAGTGCATGTGCCTCACGATACTAAGGTCCTGAGTTCAATCCCGGGCTCGGGATCTTTCTGTGTGGAGTTTGCATGTTCTCCCCGTGACTGCGTGGGTTCTACTCTGGCTTCCTCCCACCTCCAAAGACATGCACCTGAGGATAGGCCCCTCCCACCTCCAAAGGCATGCACCTGAGGATAGGCCCCTCCCACCTCCAAAGACATGCACCTGAGGATAGGCCCCTCCCACCTCCAAAGAAATGCACCTGGGGATAGGCCCCTCCCACCTCCAAAGACATGCACCTGGGGATAAGTTGATTGGCAACACTAAATGGTCCCTAGTGTGTGAATGTTGTCTATCTGTGTTGGCCCTGTGATGAGGTGGTGACTTGTCCAGGGTGCACCCCGCCTTCCGCCTGAGTGCAGCTGAGATAGGCTCCAGTCCTCTCAACTGCACACACACCCACACACACACACACACACACACACACACACCCACACACACTTTCTTATGTCTGAAGTTGTGTTCATTTTTGATCACCTTCAACCACAAGTCCTGAATAAGAAAGAAGCACTCAACTCCCACCTGCACGCCACACACGTGTGTGTGTGTGTGTGTGTGTGTGTGTGTGTGTGTGTGTGTGTGTGTGTGTGTGTGTGTGTGTGTGTGTGTGTGTGTGTGTGTGTGTGTGAAAGACACTTCTGAAACATGCACATTTTACAGTCACTTATGATGTCATAAATAAAAGTAATAATAATAATAATAATAATGGACATGTGCAACATCATCAGAGGATGCTAACAACACGTGCAGGCGTGCACACGTCACATCAAAGACTCCTCAGTTGCCTGACAGCTGCTTGGAAAGTGTTTGCCTCTCACCTGTGGACAGGTAAGATGACGTCATCCTCATGATAAAGTACTTCCTGTAGTGCTTAGTAGGTCACCTTCACAGTACACATCCAACCAATAAAGTAAAAAAAAAAAAAGTTAAAAATTAAAAAAAATAATTAAAAATTTAAAAAAAAATAATAATTTAAAAAAAATTAAAAAAAATTTAAAAAAAATTTTAAAAAAAATTATTTTTAAATTAAAAAAATTTGAAAATCATTTTTTACCTTGAAAATCATTTTTTACATTGAAAATCATTTTTAACCTTGAAAAAAAAAATTTACCTTGAAAATTTTTTTTCCCTTGAAAATAATTTGTTTACCTTGAAAATCATTTTTAACCTTGAAAATCATTTTTAACCTTGAAAAAAAAATGTTATCTTGAAAAGAAATTTTACCTTGAAAATTTTTTTTTACCTTGAAAATCATTTGTTTACCTTGAAAATCATTTTTAACCTTGAAAAAAAAATTTACCTTGAAAAAAAAATTGTACCTTGAAAATCATTTTTAACATTGAAAATCATTTTTAACCTTGAAAAAAAAAATTTACCTTGAAAAATTTTTTTTACCTTAAAAATCATTTTTTACCTTGAAAAAAAATTTTTACCTTGAAAAAAAATGTTACCTTGAAAATTTTTTTTTACCTTGAAAATCATTTTTTACCTTGAAAATCATTTTTAACCTTGAAAATCATTTTTAACCATGAAAAAAAAAAATTTCCTTGAAAAATTTTTTTTACCTTGAAAATTTTTTTTTTACCTTGAAAATTTTTTTTTACCTTGAAAATCATTTTTTTACCTTGAAAATTTTTTTTACCTTGAAAATCATTTGTTTACCTTGAAAAAAAAATGTTACCTTGAAAATCATTTGTTTACCTTGAAAAAAATGTTGTACCGTGAAAATCATTTGTTTACCTTGAAAATCATTTTTAACCTTGAAAAAAAAAATTTACCTTGAAAAATTTTTTTTACCTTGAAAATCATTTTTTACCTTGAAAATCATGTTTTAACTTTAAAAAAAAAATGTTTAGTTTTTAAATTTTTTAAACTTTAAAAAAAATGTTTTTAACTTTTTTTTTAAAAAATTAAAAAAAATTTAAAAAAATGTAAACTTTTTAAAAAAAAATGTAAACTTTTTTTTTAAAAATAAAATTTTTGTAAAAATTTTAAAAATTTTAAAATTTTTTAAATTTTTTAAATTTTTGTAACATTTTTAAAAAATAATTGTAAATTATTTTTTTTTAATTTGTAAAAAAATTTTTACATTTTTGTAACATTTAAAAAAAAAAAATAATTTTTAAAAAAAAAATTTAAAAAATTTTAAATTTTAATTTTTTTTTTTAATTGTTTAATTTTTTGTAAATTTTTTTTATTTTTTAAAATTATTTTTTTAAAAAATTTTTTTATTTTTTTTTTTTTTTTTTTTTTTTATTATTATTTTTTTTTAATTGTAATTTTTTTTTTTTTTTTTTTTTTTTTTTTTTTTTTTTAATTTAAACTTTTTTTTAACTTTTTTTAACTTTTTTTTTTTTAAATGTTACCCTAACCCTAACCCTAACCCTAACCCTAACCCTGACCCTACTCTAACCCTAACCCTAACCCTAACCCTAACCCTAATCCTAACCCTAACCCTAACCCTAATCCTAACCCTAACCCTAACCCTAACCCTAACACTAACCCTAACCCTAACCCTAACCCTAACCCTAACCCTAACCCAATATTCATGTACTGACCAGATATCATTATCGGTTTATCAGTATCGCTATTGATTTATTGATTTTACGACTACAACAGACATCATACTGTGCTTCTTTAAAGTATTCACAGCGCTTCACTTTTTCCACGTTTTATTATGTTACAGCCTTATTCCAACATGGAATAATCATTTTCTGTCCTCAAAATTCTACACACAATACCCCATAATGACAGTGGGAAAAGTAAAAAAAAAAAAATGAAAACAATAATAAGAAATGACATGTACATAAGTATTCACAGCCTTTGCTCAATAATTTATGCTACAGCCTTATTCCAACATGGAATGAAGTCATTTTATGTCCTCAAAATTCTACACACAATACCCCATAATGACAATGGGAACATTTTTTGTTGTTGTTTTTAATAAAAGAAAATTTAAAAATGAAGAAATGACATGTACAAAGGTATTCACAGCCTTCGGGCAATACTTTGTTACAGTTTTATTCCAAAATGGAATAAATTCAATTTTGAACTCAAAATTCTACACACAATACCCCATTATGACAATGTAAAAAAAAATTGTTTTGTAATTTTTTGTCATTTACCGGTGTTAAAAATGAAAAAGTAAAAAAAAAAGTCATATACTTAAGTACTGTATTTACAGTTCTAGTGACCATGGGGTTCTTGGTGGCCTCCCTGACTAGACTCAGATGAATGCAGCAATGTTCAGAGACATCCTGGATGAAAAGCCTCACATCCAACCTGACGTAGCTTAAGAGGTGCTGCAAAGAGGGATGCTTGAAACTGTCCAAAGATAAATGTGCCAAGCTTGTGGCATCGTACTCAAAAAGACTTGAAGCTGCCAAAGGTGCTTCAACTAAGTATTGAGCTAAGTCTGTGAATTCTGAATTTTTTATTTTTTATGAAATAATTTTGCAAAATAAAAAAATAAAAAATCACATTGTCATAATGGGGTATTGTGTGTAGAATTTTGAGGACAAAAAAGACTTTATTCCATGTTGAAATAAGACATGTGGAAAAAGTGAAACGCTGCAAATACTTTCCATATATACATTGTAAATGACATATTCATATACAGTATTTAGTATTCATACAAATAAATAACTAGTAAAGTCAGAGACTGTTCACCACATGTTTTGGACTTGGACAAATGTGTGCTTTGTTTTAAAGATGTGCTATTTGGATTTACACTGTATGAGAAAATGTTTTAAAGGAATTTTACCTTTGCAACCTCATTATACTATTGGCTAAGTTTTATATTCATAAATGTAAGTTTCTCAATACCCAACCAGTTTTCGTGCCTTTAAAAAAGAATTAGAACTCTATGTTAAAACATTCTCTACCTCTAACAAGCAAAAAGCTGTGAAAACGATGATGTTGTGTTCCAAATTTAAATTATTTACCGAACTTGTGTGAGCCTATGGCTTTACACTTTGTTACATATATATATATATATATATATATATATATATATATATACATATATATATATATATATATATATATATATATATATATATATATATATATATATATATATATATATATATATATATATATATATATATTAATTAATTATTAATTAATTATATTAATTACTATTTTTATTTTATTATTATTATTTTATTATTACTATTATTATTTTTTTAAATGGCCCATCCATAAAAGTGTTAAAAATAAGTCATACTTGATACTTTTTTCTTTTTAATCTCAAGATCAACTTAAATCGATTGTTTTTATAATTTTTTATTGTTTTTTTTCAATAATTATTTGTTTACTATATGCACTTTTTATCAAACAAAATGTTGATTTTATGGCAAAAACACAAAATATGCAATATTTATCCCCCCCACCCAAAAGAATGTTTCTAAGTGTAATATTTGATGTGAAGTAATCAGAGCATTATATATATATATATATATATATATATATATATATATATATATATATATATATATATATATATATATATATATATATATATATATATATATATATATATATTGCATTCTATTTTAGTTACTTTATTGAGTTTACAACCCCCTGGCGCTGTTTTGTACTTGTTTTGATTATTATTATTTCTCAATTTTTTGTAAATGTTGCAATTTATAAATAGAGGTTTATAAAATAAGATAAGTGTCAAGACTTGGTCCTGGGTGTTTGCTTTTCCGGGATGCAACGGAAAGTTGGCTCGGGCGAGACGGGAATGAAGGTACATGATTTATTCATATATTAAAAAAAAGTACAAACGAAAAGCGCGCACAGTGGCGGAGAATAAACTATGAAACCAAAAGACTATAGCAAAAAAGTACAAACGAAAAAACACGCACAATGGCGGAGAACAAACTATGAAACCAAAAAGACTATAAACATGGAACAAAAACTTACTTGGCTTGGACAAATATAGTTGCATGAAGAATGGACATGGAAAGAATGGACAGAGCATAAATGTGGTGAGGTCGTCAGAAAGACAAACTGAAAAACACTGAACTTAAATACTACAGACATGATTAACGAAAACAGGTGCGTGACTCAAGACGTGAAACAGGTGCGTGACGTGACAGGTGAAAACTAATGGGTTGCTATGGTGACAATCAAGAGTGCACAATGAGTCCAAACGTGGAACAGGCGAAACTAATGGGGTAATCATGGAAACAAGACAAGGGAGTGAAAAGACAGAAACTAAAGAGTCCTATAACTAAACAAAACATGACTTAAAACAAAACATGATTACACAGACATGACAATAAGAATTAAAAATTTTAAAAAACACTCAACTACACAGTATGAGAAAAAAATTGAAAAGGAATTTTACCTTTGCAACCTCATTATATTATTGACTAAGTTTTATATTCATAAATGTACGTTTCTCAACAAAAATAAATAAATAAATTTTAAAAAAATTGTAAAATAGATAAAAAATTAACCATTGCTCAAACACCAGACCTTTTTGCTTGGCATGAGAAAATTAATTAATTTAAGAATCAAAAATAAATATCTAATATATATATATATATATATATTTGACTTCTTCTGAGAATTCTTCTCTGGTTAGCCACGCCCCCTATGTCAGCAAGACAATGCCAAGCCACGTGTTACAACAGCGTGGCTTCATAGTAAAAGAGTGCAGGTACTAGACTGGCCCGCCTGTAGTCCAGACCTGTCTCCCATTGAAAATACGAAGGCTAAAATATGAGAAGGGAGACTGTTGAACAACTTAAGCTGTACATCAAGCAAGAATGGGAAAGAATTCCACTTCAAAAATGTGTTGCCTCAGTTCCCAAACCTTTACTGAGTGTTGTTAAAAGGAAAGACCATGTAACACACTGGTAAAATGCATTTTTTGCCATGTGTTGCTGCCAATAAATTCTAATTAATGATTATTAAGTTTCTCAGTGTGAACATGAAATATCTTGTCTTTGCAGTCTATTCAATTGAATATAAGTTGAAAAGGATTTGTTGTATTCTCTTTTTATTGACCATTTACACAACGTGACAACTTCACTGCTTTTGTAATAAAAGTGTTTTTTGATGACAAATGAAACACAACATCTAACATTATGTCACTGCTGGTCCCACCCTTCCGACAAAACAATGTTGAAAAACATTAAAGTCTTGTCCAGATGTTTACTGACGTCTAATATTCATGTTTAAATAACCTTTACTGCACGTGAACGTCCTTGACTGCTAATTATCGCTATCGGCCCTGAAAAGTCCGTATGGGCCCGTCTTTACATGCGTGACATGGATGATGTGAGAGTGTGGATGTTATGAAACATAAATGTTGTGTTGTTGACTGTCTGATGGGGAGCTTACCTCCAGCTGACCTCATGGCTGTTTTCTCTCTGCTGCACGTTCCAAACAGCTGTCTAGTGTGCGTGTGTGCATGTGTGTGTGTGCGTGTTTGTGTGTGTGTGTGTGTGTGTGTGTGTGTGTGTGTGTGTGTGTGTGTGTGTGTGTGCGTGTGTGTGTGCATGTGTGGTTATGGCAGACAGACATAAAGGTTTGATAGAATAAGATGAGGTTTATGTAACGGCGTGTGGTTGGCGTGCAGATTCGTGGTCAGCATCACGTGCGGTGCGTCAAGGAAAAGGAAAACCCTAACCGCTTCGGGGTGGAGTCGAGCAGAGGGCTTGACCTCTGACCTCACAGTGTCCAAAGTGCGGCCTGAGTCAATTTTTTTTGATTGGCCAGGACCCATTCATCCATCTATCTTCTTCCGCTTATCCGAGGTCGGGTCGCGGGGGCAGCAGCCTAAGCAGGGAAGCCCAGACTTCCCTCTCCCCAGTCACTTCGTCCAGTTCTTCCTGTGGGCGTTCCCAGGCCAGCCGGGAGACATAGTCTTCCCAACGTGTCCTGGGTCTTCCCCGCGGCCTCCTACCGGTCGGACGTGCCCTAAACACCTTCCTAGGGAGGCGTTCGGGTGGCATCCTGACCAGATGCCCGAACCACCTCATCTGGCTCCTCTCCATGTGGAGGAGCAGCGGCTTTACTTTGAGCTCCCCCCGGATGGCAGAGCTTCTCACCCTATCTCTAAGGGAGAGCACCGCCACCCAGCGGAGGAAACTCATTTGGGCCGCTTGTACCCGTGATCTTGTCCTTTCGGTCATAACCCAAAGCTCAGGACCATAGGTGAGGATGGGAACGTAGATCGACCGGTAAATTGAGAGCTTTGCCTTCCGGCTCAGCTCCTTCTTCACCACAACGGATCGATACAGCGTCCGCATTACTGAAGACGCCGCCTGTCGATCTCACCATCCACTCTTCCCTCACTCGTGAACAAGACTCCGAGGTACTTGAACTCCTCCACTTGGGGCAAGATCTCCTCCCCAACCCGGAGATGGCACTCCACCCTTTTCCGGGCGAGAACCATGGACTCGGACTTGGAGGTGCTGATTCTCATTCCAGTCGCTTCACACTCGGCTGCGAACCGATCCAGTGAGAGCTGAAGATCCTGGCCAGATGAAGCCATCAGGACCACATCATCTGCAAAAAGCAGAGACCTAATCCTGCAGCCACCAAACCGGATCCCCTCAACGCCTTGACTGCGCCTAGAAATTCTGTCCATAAAAGTTATGAACAGAATGGGTGACAAAGGGCAGCCTTGGCGGAGTCCAACCCTCACTGGAAACGTGTCCGACTTACTACCGGCAATGCGGACCAAGCTCTGGCACTGATCATACAGGGAGCGGACCGCCACAATCAGACAGTCAGATACCCCGTACTCTCTGAGCACTCCCCACAGGACTTCCCGAGGGACACGGTCGAATGCCTTCTCCAAGTCCACAAAACACATGTAGACTGGTTGGGCAAACTCCCATGCACCCTCAAGGACCCTGCCGAGAGTATAGAGCTGGTCCACAGTTCCACGACCAGGACGAAAACCACACTGTTCCTCCTGAATCCGAGGTTCGACTATCCGGCGTAGCCTCCTCTCCAGTACACCTGAATAGACCTTACCGGGAAGGCTGAGGAGTGTGATCCCACGATAGTTAGAACACACCTTCCGGTTCCCCTTCTTAAAGAGAGGAACCACCACCCCGGTCTGCCAATCCAGAGGTACCGCCCCCGATGTCCACGCGATGCTGCAGAGTCTTGTCAACCAAGACAGCCCCACAGCATCCAGAGCCTTAAGGAACTCCGGGCGTATCTCATCTACCCCCGGGGCCTTGCCACCGAGGAGCTTTTTAACTACCTCAGCAACCTCAGCCCCAGAAATGGGAGAGTCCACCACAGACTCCACAGGCACTGCTTCCTCATAGAAAGACGTGTTGGTGGGATTGAGGAGGTCTTCGAAGTATTCCCTCCACCGATCCACAACATCCGCAGTCGAGGTCAGCAGAACACCATCCCCGCCATACACGGTGTTGATAGTGCACTGCTTCCCCTTCCTGAGGCGGCGGATGGTGGTCCAGAATTGCTTCGAAGCCGTCCGGAAGTCGTTTTCCATGGCCTCACCGAACTCCTCCCATGTCCGAGTTTTTGCCTCTGTGACCGCTGAAGCCGCACACCGCTTGGCCTGTCGGTACTTGTCCGCTGCCTCAGGAGTCCTATGAGCCAAAAGAACCCGATAGGACTCCTTCTTCAGCTTGACGGCATCCCTCACCGCCGGTGTCCACCAACGGGTTCTAGGATTACCGCCACGACAAGCACCAACTACCTACCAGGACCCGAACAAAACAAATGTTTAACACAGAAAAAAAGAGCAAATGTGACCTGACCAAGATGGCCGACAACTTGCGCAGCGTCCTGAATGGAATCTTAGACTTAGACAAACTTTAATGATCTTCAAATTTCCCTTGTAGATCATTAAAGTTTGTCTAAGTCTAAGATTCCATTCAGAACGCTGCGCAGGTTGTCGGCCATCTTGGTCAGGTCACTTTGATGACGTCATGATGAACTTGGTGTGGTAATTCAAGCCCTCCAAAAGGGTTTAGACGTGGTGTCGTACTAATATTAGTGAAGAAGAAGAAGGAATGTAAATACAGTCCAACCTCTATTTACAAACTTTTTCCATATACAAACTTTTAGACGGAGCCAAATGTGTGAGAACCTTGTCTCTGAGTACGAATACTCCACTCGGTCATTTTGTGTCGCGCCTGCAGGCAAAAATCAGGGAGCAGCATTCTCGGGGAGGCGGAGCCTCGTGTCACCTGCTGTGCAGTACACTACTAGTCACTTCTCAGCGCTTTTTGGTGCCCTTTTTCTGTGTTTTTTTCCCCCCTTTTGACAAGTTTTGTCCATTTTGCTAACTAATTGTGAGACCCCAAAAGACAACAGGCTAGGGAATCAAGGTAGAGTTAAAAAAATAAAAATAAAAAATCAACAAAGCAAGCTTTGTACTACGGCAAGTTTTAATTGTGATGAGACACACACACACACACACACATGCGGCCCCTCCCCCCGATCCCTGCCTTCTCTCTCTGTCTGCTACCTTCCCTTGGGGCAGTATAGCTATATACGTTGTGAAATTAGTTATTTACACACAAATATTCTGTAAACGTTTATTTACACACCTTAATTGTTTCCAAACGGTGTCTGTGACAGGGTAGTAAAACGGCTGATCAAACAAAACAGAAGTCATGGTCATGGACCCGCTAGCTGCGCAAGCTAGCTCTCCAATCAGCTAAACAGACTCAATAACTCCACGGTGACGTTTTGGTGAATTTACTGAGGGATTTGTGAAGGTGAAACAATAAAAAAACGTAAGTTAATAATACTAACACAGACACTCGTAAATGTGTTAGCATATTAGCTAATGTTTGATTACATTACGCGTAGAAATATGCATGAAAACACTCGCTACAGACATCACACATGGGACGCTTTAGTAAGTAAGAATTGTTTTAGTTATATTGTAAAACTTACAAACCACGAGTAAAAAAACGCTATGGACGGCCAGAAGACTGAACGGCACTTCTACTTCCAGTTGAAAGCTCTAAAACAGAAGGGCACTGCAGCACCTGCAGTGAGTGAACTCGTCCAAAAGATAGCGCCATAGCACAAACAATAACACACCTCTTCAGATTGTTTGCTTGTTTTTTTTTTTACTATTTGCATTATCCATAAATTAGCCACACTGTTTTATAAGCCGCAGGGCTCAAAGTGTAGGAAAAAAGTAGCGGCTTAGTTCGTAAATTGGGTTGTAGATACTGTGTATATATATATATATGTATACATATATATATATATATATATATATATATATATATATATATATATATATATATATATATATATATATATATATATATATATATATATATATATATATATATATATATATATATATATATACAGTATCTACAACCCAAGGATTCCCTCAATCATCAGGAATCTCCTGATGATTGAGGGAACCCCTCATGAAACAGGCCTGTAGAGATGAAGTGGTCTTGTGATTTTTTTTTCCCACACATACATATATTGCGCTCTACTACGGTATCGAGCACTATTTTTTGGATAACCTTATTAAGACATATATATATATATATATATATATATATATATATATATATATATATATATATATATATATATATATATATATATATATATATATATATTGGTTGGTTGGTAGAGTGGCCGTGCCAGCAACTTGAGGGTTCCAGGTTCGATCCCCGCTTCCGCCATCCTATTCACTGCCGTTGTGTCCTTGGGCAAGACACTTTACCCACCTGCTCCCAGTGCCACCCACACTGCTTTAAATGTAACTTAGATAATCGGTTTCTCTATGTAAAAGCGCTTTAAGTCACTAGAGAAAAGCGCTATATAAATATAATTCACTTCACTTCACACTCTCCAGCTCCCCCTGTGTCGATGTTAATAAAAAATGGATTGTATTTGTTTAAATCCTGGCAATTTGGTTGTTAAAGTGAAGGATTGTTGCGATTTCTGATCGTTTGTGAGGGCACCAACGTGACTTCTGTTGTTTTGGCTAGTTAATAAATAGAAAGTTGATCCATCATCTTCTTGTTCACGTTATATTGTACAAAACCTTCACTCAAATATGGAACCAATTATTCATATTTACATGATTTCTTATGGAGAAAACTGCTTCACTATACAAACTTTTGTAGTTACGAACCCTGTTCAAGAACCAATGGAGTTTGTAAATGGAGGTTCCAGGGGGCCGGATGAGATATCACAATAATGACTGAACACATGTTGTATTGTATTGTTTTAAGTCTGATACGGTCAGGATGGTCTCGTATTCATCCCACAATGTGCAGGTTTTTACAGACAGGAGCAAAGTCCAAGTGTGGGACCAGAACAACATTTAGTGTAGGATCTAGTCTTCATTCTTGTCTTCCTTCATTGTGTGGACTCGTCATCTTCATGCTGCTCACACTTTGGACCATTTAGTGGTGAGGACAGATGGATGGCAGCCTGTGGCCCTAGTGTGTGTGTGTGTGTGTGTGTGTGTGTGTGTGTGTGTGTGTGTGTGTGTGTGTGTGTGTGTGTGTGTGTGTGTGTGTGTGTGTGTGTGTGTGTGTGTGTGTGTGTGTGTGTGTGACCCGTCCCTGAACTGTAGCCATCTGCCAACACTTTGGCCGATCCTTAAACTCCATGCTGTCTTGGTGTGTGTAGCAACAACAGTATCAGTGATTCGTGCATCACTATCGTACTCCATACAGGATCACCTCACAATATTCAAACACAGTGTTACTCTTCAAACTGTGTGTAATGCTACAGCGGGAAAAAATATACCTTGTTTTTAATGAATATTTAAGCCTACTGTAATGTAATGTCAATCATTGCAATGACAATAAATATGTTATTTACTAGTGATGGGTTGATGAGGCGTCATGAAGCGTTTCGACACATTGCAAAACTGTATTGATACTGTGTCGATACTGTGTCACTAAATACTGACATCTGCTGGACACTGTATATATATATATATATATACACACACAGTATATATAACCCAATTTACGAACTAAGCCGCTACTTTTTTCCTACACTTTGAGCCCTGCGGCTTATAAAACAGTGTGGCTAATTTATGGATAATGCAAATAGTGTGGCTTAGTTCGTAAATTGGGTTATATATATATATATATATATATATATATATATATATATATATATATATATATATATATATATATATATATATATATATATATATATATATATATATATGTCTTAATAAGGTTATCCAAAAAATAGTGCTCGATACCGTAGTAGAGCGCAATATATGTATGTGTGGGGAAAAAAATCACAAGACTATTTCATCTCTACAGGCCTGTTTCATGAGGGGGGTACCCTCAATCATCAGGAGATTTTAATGGGAGCATTCGCATACCATGGATTATATAGGGCACAGAGTGGGTGGGTACAGGCTGGTGTAGGGGCGTGGTGATTGGCTCATGTGTTACCTAGGAGGTGTTTCCGTCTATGGCGGCATGTTGTTACAATTTCGCTGCGCTTGTTGGGGGATGACAGGTCTGGACGGTAAATAATAAACAGTTTCTCTTTCAAGCATAGGTTGCATCTTTTATTACCACTATTGTAAGGTGTGCTGGATGCAAGAATTTGCCATGTTATTGAATATTCAACATTATTGTCTTTGAGGTCCCAAAAGTGTTTGCTGAGTCCTGTGGTATTTCGCAGGTTTTTGTTCCTGAAAGAAGCCTTGTGGTTGTTCCATATGGTTTTGAATTCACCCTCGGTTAATCCTACATATGTGTCGGATGTGTTAATGTCCTTGCGTATTACCTTAGATTGGTAGACAACTGATGTCTGTAAGCATCCCCCGTTGAGGGGGCAATCAGGTTTCTTTCGACAGTTACATGCTTTGTTGGTTTTGGAGTCGTTCTGACTGGGGGTCGGCGGCTCATTTGCAATTGTTTTGTTGTGGTTTGAGATGATTTGTCGTATATTGTTCATGCAGCTGTAGCTCAATTTGATGTTGTTCTTGTTGAATACTTTTCTTAGGGTGTTGTCTTTGGGAAAGTGTTTGTCAATCAGATTGAGGAATTTGTGTCCAATGTTAGTTGAGACGTTTTTGCTGTATGGGGGGTTGTACCAGATGATGCCGTTTCGTTTTCTGTTCT
The DNA here is from genome assembly GCF_033978685.3 of Nerophis lumbriciformis. Classification (NCBI taxonomy): domain Eukaryota; kingdom Metazoa; phylum Chordata; class Actinopteri; order Syngnathiformes; family Syngnathidae; genus Nerophis; species Nerophis lumbriciformis. Next base: position 30,144,722 of record NC_084577.2, on the reverse strand, counting down.
TTTTTGGCTGGTTTCCTGGCGTGGGTTCATAGGTGAGGGTGAAATTGTATCCGCTTTCATCAAGGGCTTTTTGGTACGGGGGGGTTGCTTGGTCAAATTCAGCTTTGCTAGATGACAGCATCGATAGCCTTTTATTGATTCCGGTAGGTATTCTTTTCGTGGTGGTGGGTGGGTGGTTGCTGTCATGGTGCACGTATTGGAGTGTTGTGTTGGGTTTCGTGAATGAACAGAAAACGAAATGGCATCATCTGGTACAACCCCCCATACAGCAAAAACGTCTCAACTAACATTGGACACAAATTCCTCAACCTGATTGACAAACACTTTCCCAAAGACAACAACCTAAGAAAAGTATTCAACAAGAACAACATCAAATTGAGCTACAGCTGCATGAACAATATACGACAAATCATCTCAAACCACAACAAAACAATTGCAAATGAGCCGTCGACCCCCAGTCAGAACGACTCCAAAACCAACAAAGCATGTAACTGTCGAAAGAAACCTGATTGCCCCCTCAACGGGGGATGCTTACAAACATCAGTTGTCTACCAATCTAAGGTAATACGCAAGGACATTAACACATCCGACACATATGTAGGATTAACCGAGGGTGAATTCAAAACCAGATGGAACAACCACAAGGCTTCTTTCAGGAACAAAAACCTGCGAAATACCACAGAACTCAGCAAACACATTTGGGACCTCAAAGACAATAATGTTGAATATTCAATAACATGGCAAATTCTTGCATCCAGCACACCTTACAATAGTGGTAATAAAAGATGCAACCTATGCTTGAAAGAGAAACTGTTTATTATTTACCGTCCAGACCTGTCATCCCTCAACAAGCGCAGCGAAATTGTAACAACATGCCGCCATAGACGGAAACACCTCCTAGGTAACACATGAGCCAATCACCACGCCCCTAGGCCAGCCTGTACCCACCCACTCTGTGCCCTATATAAACCATGGTATGCGAATGCTCCCATTAAAATCTCCTGACGATTGAGGGAACCCCCCCTCATGAAACAGGCCTGTAGAGATGAAATAGTCTTGTGATTTTTTTCCCCACACATACATATATATATATATATATATATATATATATATATATATATATATATATATATATATATATATATATATATATATATATATATATATATATATATATATATATATATATACATATATACATATATATATATATATATATATATATATATATATATACATATATATATATATATATATATATATATATATATATATATATATATATATATATATATGAAGCAAATATAACAATGGGATAATGGATCAACAATCTCTTGACAGTATCATCCAAACAACACAACATCAACGGCAAGCTGAACTGTCAACGCGTGCATACACACAAAAATGTACATTTATTTTTTAATGATACACGTAAAATCCTTTATAACGAATATTTGTGGCCTGCTATGGAGACTGGGCTTCACTTGGTCCTGGCAGCACCAGGAATCTGTCCCGCGCGCTAAGGTTAGTGTGCTAACTTTTTTTTTAGCTAATTTTACATGAGCGAACGCAAGATAGTCATACTTGACCCATTCCAACCGTTAGCGTGTGGTTGCTAGCAAAGTTAGCCTGGCTGGTTGGATGCCACTGTGGACTTGTTGCCCCACCAAGTGTGTAGAAAGTGTACTTTGTTTGGGCCTGGAATAATGGAGGAACTGTGTGTGTGTGTGTGTGTGTGTGTGTGTGTGTGTGTGTGTGTGTGTGTGTGTGTGTGTGTGTGTGTGTGTGTGTGTGTGTGTGTGTGTGTGTTGTGTTGTGGCCCCCGGCCGTGTCACAGTGACCAGCAGCAGTGTGAGAGGAGAGGAGGGCCCGCTTAGTGAGTGAGGAAAGAAAACAAAACAAAACAAAAGAAAACAAGGAGCAGAGACAAGCTGAGGTTGAGGAGGAAAGTAGAAAGTAGAAAGTAGAAAGTAGCAGCTGCTCCTGGGAAAAGACTAGAAGAGAAGATGTCAGCATGACATGGAGCACAATCTCAAGCTAAACATCTTTCTTTCTTTCTTTCTCTTAAGTTGGTTTAAAATACATTTTATCACCAGTGATGTCATCCATATCTTATTCATTATTGTAGTTTTTATGTTCTAAGTTATTGTAGTTTTTATGTATTTATTATTGTAGTTTTTATATTATTAACTATTGTAGTTTTTATGTTATTAACTATTGTAGTCTTTATGTTATTAATTATTGTAGTTTTTATGTTATTAATTATTATAGTTTTTATGTTATTAACTATTGTAGTTTTTATGTTATTAACTATTGTAGTCTTTATGTTATTAATTATTGTAGTTTTTATGTTATTAATTATTGTAGTTTTTATGTTATTAATTATTGTAGTTTTTATGTATTTATTATTGTAGTTTTTATGTTATTAACTATTATAGTTTTTATATTATTAACTATTGTAGTTTTTATGTTATTAATTATTGTAGTTTTTATGTTATTAACTATTGTAGTTTTATGTTATTAATTACTGTAGTTTTTTATGTTATTAACTATTGTAGTTTTTATGTTATTAATTATTGTAGTTTTTATGTTATTAACTAATATAGTTTTTATCTTATTAACTATTGTAGTTTTTATGTTATTAATTATTGTGGTTTTTATGTTATTAACTGTTGCAGTTTTTATGTTATTAATTATTGTAGTTTTTATGTTATTAACTATTGTAGTTGTTATGTTATTAATTATTGTAGTTTCATGTTATAAACTAATACAGTTTTTATCTTATTAACTACTGTAGTTTTTATGTTATTAATATTGTAGTTTTTATGTTATTAACTATTGTAGTTTTTATGTTATTAATTACTGGAGTTTTTTATGTTATTAACTATTGTAGTTTTTATGTTATTAATTATTGTAGTTTTTATGTTATTAATTATTGTAGTTTTTATGTTATTAATTATTGCAGTTTTTATGTTATTAACTATTGTAGTTTTTATGTTATTAATTATTGTGGTTTTTATGTTATTAACTATTATAGTTTTTATGTTATTAACTATTATAGTTTTATGTTATTAACTATTATAGTTTTTATGTTATTAACTATTATAGTTTTTATGTTATTAACTATTCCAGTTTTATGTTATTAATTATTCAAGTTTTATGTTATTAACTATAATAGTTTTTATGTTATTAATTATTATAGCTTTTATGCTATTAATTATTGTAGTTTTTATGTTATTAATTTTAGTTTTTATGTTATTAATTATTGTAGTTTTATGTTATTAACTATTATAGTTTTTATGTTATTAACTATTATAGTTTTTATGTTATTAACTATCAGTTTCTATACCCGTTAAGCAACCTCGGGAGATAACAGCATAAGAGACTTGTGAGTATTTTAGAAACTGCTTTGACCTTTAGGTTGCTGGATTCACTCTCCCAGCACTGGTATTACTCTTGATTGTACTTACCGTATTTTTCGGACTATAAGTCGCAGTTTTTTTCATAGTTTGGCCGGGCTCCAGTGCGACTTATAAATGTTTTTTTCCTTTTTTACTATGCATTTTCGGCAGGTGCGACTTATACTCCGAAAAATACGGTACTCCTTTTTGGCACACACACACACATCAAGTTAACTTTCAGTTTCGATACCCATCCAGCAACTTATGTGGATAAAAGCATGAGAGATGATTTTAGAGATTCCTCACCGTAAGGGCGGGTCTGTTAGGGAGGGTTCCTATGTGAGGAGCGTGTGATGTCTTCTGTTGTGTTGAAGTGATGGACGTCAGGTCCGCTGACAATGAAGTTGTTGTGATCAACATCTGCCGGGTGTTGTGACCTGAGCGTGTCACAAAGAGCACACAGAGACAACTGCTGCTCTGTCAACATGCCACTCGCTCGCTCACACAAAGAAGAAACAACAACAACAACAACAACAACAACGTGACTTCTGGACTGAACGTTCTGATCCCGCTCTCCCAAAAATAAAATGTCTTTTTCTGCCGGAAGGCTTGAAGTTTCTCACGTGACGACATGGTTTTTTTTTTGTGAACACATCCCGAGAGAGAAGTCGCTGACCACCAATAATCAGCAAAAGTGATTGGACGGAAGACCTTCAAGACAAAGTGGATGTTTGTGGAAATATTACTAGAATAAAAGTATGTACGTTTAAAAATAGTATGGTTTTTTCAGAATTGCTAGAATAAAATTATTTTAAAAAATTAAAAAATAGTAAGATTTTTTTGAGAATAAAGTCCAAATATGATGTAATTTTATAAGAAAAAATGCATACATTTAAAAGTGTAAAGTCATATAATTATAGAATAAAATTATGTACGTTTTCCAAAAAATAGAAATATTTTTTTAATAATTACTACAAAAAAATGATATACACTTTCCAAAAAATAGTAAGATATTTATGAGACTGATAACAAGAAATTACTTTACACATTTAAAAGTGTAAAGTCATATAATACATTGAATAAAATTAGTTAATTATTTTTTTTAAATAGTAAGATTTTTTTTTAATTTAAATAATGTCCAAATATGATGTAATATTACAATAAAAAAATGCATACATTTAAGAGTATAAAGTCATATTATTAATAGAATAAAATTATGTACGTTTTCCAAAAAATAGTAAGATTTTTCTATAATTACTACAATAAAATTGTATAATTTTTTTCAAAAAATAGTAAGATATTTATGAGACTGATAAAAAAAATTACTTTACACATTTAAAAGTGTAAAGTCATATAATACATTGAATAAAATTAGTAAATTATTTTTTTTAAATAGTAAGATTTTATTTTTTTTAAATAATGTCCAAATATTCTGTAATATTACAATAAAAAATGCTTACATTTAAGAGTATAAAGTCATATTATTAATAGAATAAAATTATGTACGTTTCCCAAAAAATAGTAAGATTTTTCTATAATTACTACAATAAAATTGTATAATTTTTTTCAAAAAATTGTAAGATATTTATGAGACTGATAACAAAAAATGTATATTCATTATTGGAACTATTTCGGAATATTATAAAAAATAATGATGCAATTTTTCAAAAAAGTAACATTTAATGAGAGTAAAGTCCAAATATGATGTCATATTATGATCAAAAAGGCATACATTACAAAGTGTCAATTCATATAAATACAATAACAAAATTATATAAATTCTTCAAAAAAATAGTAAAATTTTGGGAGAAATACTAGAATAAAATTATACACATTTTTCAAAAAATAGTATGATTTTATGAGAATAACATCCAAATATGATGTAATGTTAAAAGCAAAAAGGCGTACATTTAAAAGTGTAGAGTCATGTAATACATTGAATAAAATTTGTAAAAAAAAAAAAAAAAATAGTAAGATTTTATTTTTTTTAAATAAATTCCAAATATTATGTAATATTACAATCAAAAAAGCATACATTTAAAAGTGTAAAGTCATATAATTAATAGAACAAAATTATGTACATTTTCCAAAAAATAGTAAGTTTTTTTATAATTACTGCAATAAAATTATATACATTTTTCCAAAAATAGTAAAATATTTATGAGACTGATAGCAAAAAAGGTATAGTTATTATCAGAATCATTTTGGAATATTATAAAAAATAAATGTTGCAATTTTACAAAAATAGTAAAATGTAGTGAGTGTTAAGTCCAAATGTGATTTAATATTATAATCAAAAAGGCATACATTAAAAAGTGTAAAGTCATATAATTAAAATAATAAAATCATATTTAAAAAAAAATTAATAATAAGATTTTTTGAGAATTACTAGAATAAAATTATTTTTAAAAATTAAAAAATAGTAAGATTTTTTTGAGAATAAAGTCCAAATATGATGTAATGTTATAAGCAAAAATGCATACATTTAAAAGTGTAAAGTCATATGATTAATAGAATAAGATTATGTACGTTTTCCAAAAAATAGAAAGATTTTTTAAATAATTACTACAAAAAATGATATACACTTTTCAATAAATAGTTAGATATTTATGAGACTGATAACAAGAAATTACTTTACACATTTAAAAGTGTAAAGTCATGTAATACATTGAATAAAATTAGTTAATTATTTTTTTTAAATAGTAAGATTATTTTTTTTTTAAATAATATCCAAATATGATGTAATATTACAATAAAAAAATGCATACATTTAAGAGTATAAAGTCGTATTATTAATAGAATAAAATTATGTATGTTTTCCAAAAAATAGTAAGATTTTTCTATAATTACTACAATAAAATTGTATACATTTTTTCAAAAAATAGTAAGATATTTATGAGACTGATAACAAAAATGTATAGTCATTATTGGAACTATTTCGGAATATTATAAAAAATAATGATGCAATTTTTCAAAAATAGTAACATTTAATGAGAGTAAAGTCCAAATATGATGTCATATTATGATCAAAAAGGCATACATTACAAAGTGTCAAGTCATATAAATACAATAACAAAATTATAGATTTTTGGAGAATTACTGGAATAAAATTATATGAATTTTTCAAAAAATAGTAAGATTTTATGAGAATAACATCCAAATATGATGTAGTGTTACAAGCAAAAAGGTGTACATTTAAAAGGGTAAAGTCATATAATACATTGAATAAAATTAGTTAATTTTTTTTAAATAGTAAGATTTAATTTTTTTTTGAATAAATTCCAAATATGATGTAATATTACAATAAAAAAAGCATACATTTAAAAGTGTAAAGTCTGGGTTAATTACTGCAATAAAATGATATAAATGTTTCCAAAAATAGTAAGATATTTATGAGACTGATAGCAAAAAAGGAATAGTCATTATCGGAATCATTTTGGAATATTATAAAAAATAAATGTTGCAATTTTACAAAAATAGTCAAATGTAGTGAGTGTTAAGTCCAAATGTGATTTAATATTATAATCAAAAAGGCATACATTAAAAAGTGTAAAGTCATATAATTAAATTAATAAAATCATATTAAAAAAAATTAATTATAAGAGTTTTTGAGAATTACTACAATAAAATTAAACAAAAAAAAAAAAAAAAAAATTAAAACATTTTAAAATTACTAGAATAAAATTATGCAAAATTTTCAAAAAATAGTAAAATTTTCTGAGAATAACATATATTTAAAAAAATAAAAAAAATAAAAAATATAAATTCTTCGAGCTTCGAGATTTTTTGAGATTCACTAGAATAAAATTACATATTTTTCAAAAAACAGTAAGATTTTATGAGAATAACATCCAAATATGATGTAATATTACAAGAAAAAAGACATTTATTTAAGAGTGTAAAGTCATATAATACAATAAATAAAATTAAATTAATTATTCAAAAAATGTAAATAAGATAAAGTAATAAAGTTGTAAAATGACAACAGTCAAGTCAGAATTGTGCAAGAAACATTCTAGAAACATAATCAGAGAGAAAAGTTGAAACATTTACAATAACACAACAATGTTTGTTATTATTACGAGCGCAAGCAAGTGCACACTTCTGACGTGCCTTTGAGCACGTTGATTATTTGACCCACTAACTTCTCCACCAAAACAAAAATATTTAGTATTTTGTCTTTTTTTTTGCTGTTGTGGTTTTAATGACGATGACCTTTGACCCACATGATCACGTGACAGGATGTCCTTTATTTGGTCGCACTTCTGTTGAAGAAGATTCATCATAACTTTATTATCACGCGACGATATTAATGACTGAACATTTCAAATGTTTGAAATATAATATGGGATATTATATTTAGTATTAATATATATATGATATTATATTTAATATTAATATATATATGATATTATATTTAGTATTAATATATATGATATTATATTTAGTATTAATATATATGACATTATATTTAGTATTAATATATGTGATATTATATTTAGTATTAATATATATGATATTATATTTAGTATTAATATATGTGATATTATATTTAGTATTAATATATGATATTATATTTAGTATTAATATATATGATATTATATTTAGTATTAATATATATTATATTATATTTAGTATTAATATATGTGATATTATATTTAGTATTAATATATGTGATATTATATTTAGTATTAATATATATGATATTATATTTAATATTAAAGCATTTAATGAAGCTTTAAGTTGACATGCACTTATTATTTACGCCAAACGCTCCCCCAATGATGGCGGTTTCTACACTCAGCATGTGCGTGTGTGTGTGTGTGTGTGTGTGTGTGTGTGTGCGTGCGTGTGTGTGGAATGTGTACATCCAAAGGAGGGATCAGACTCAGACTGAGAGGATGTCGAGAAGGTTTTGCAGCCGCACGCGACCTGTCCAGACATACGGACATATGTTCCAGGGAGAGTCCGCCTTCAGGCCATGCAGTGTGTGTGTGTGTGTGTGTGTGTGTGTGTGTGTGTGTGTGTGTGTGTGTATAGAGTGTGTGATGTACAGCAGCATGCTCAGGTCTCACACTTGATTGCATGATGAAGTGTGTCTCTGCAGCTCAGCCACGTCCTCTCATCTTTACATAACACCTTCTTTCCTGCACGCTGTTGGAGCACAGGCAGCGCGGTGGTGCTGTGGTGAGCGCTCACGCTTCACAGCCAGGAGGTGCTGGCATTGATTACCGGGCCTCGCTGGTGTTTTTGCATGTTCTCCTCTTGACACCCGTAAAAGGCATGCCACCTGCAGAGGGTAGGCCATTTAGTTAATTTTTCCGGTATATATCCGAGAGTCACAAATGTTGTTAGTTGACAAATGCTAGCTATTAGCGTGCTAATGCTGCATGCCTAATTTTGCAGGTGTATTCCTAAGAGTCCAGTTTGTCTAGCGTGCTAATTTAGCATTAGTTTTTGGGCCGGGCTTTTCTCCATTGAACACATTTAGTTGGCCAGCAGTGCTCCCAGCACAGAACCGTAGGAGGTAATGGTTGGAGGACTCATGGAGGACACTTTCAAGCGTCATAATGTATTTTTCTGCCGGAAGGCTTGAAGTTTCTCACGTGACAACATGTTTTTTTTTTGTGTGTGAACACGTCCCGAGAGAGAAATCGCTGACCACCAATAATCAGCAAAAGTGATTGGACGGAAGACCTTTAAGACATAGTGGATGTTTGTGGAAATATTACTAGAATAAAAGTATGTACGTTTAAAAATAGTATGTTTTTTTTGAGAATTACTAGAATAAAATTATTTTTTTAAATTAAAAAATAGTAAGATTTTTTTGAGAATAAAGTCCAAATATGATGTCATGTTATAAGAAAAAATGCATACATTTAAAAGTGTAAAGTCATATAATTAATAGAATAAAATGATGTACGTTTTCCAAATAATAGAAAGATTTTTTAAATAATGACTACAAAAAATGATATACACTTTTCAAAAAATAGTTAGATATTTATGAGACTGATAACAAAAAATTACTTTACACATTTAAAAGTGTAAAGTCATGTAATACATTGAATAAAATTAGTTAATTTTTTTTTTTAAATAGTAAGATTTTTTTTTTTAAATAATGTCCAAATATAATGTAATATTACAATTAAAAAAATGCATACATTTAAGAGTATAAAGTCATATTATTAATAGAATAAAATTATGTATGTTTTCCAAAAAATAGTAAGATTTTTCTATAATTACTACAATAAAATTGTATACATTTTTTCAAAAAATAGTAAGATATTTATGAGACTGATAACAAAAAATGCATATTCATTATCGGAACTATTTCGGAATATTATAAAAAATAATGATGCAATTTTTCAAAAAAAGTAACATTTAATGAGAGTAAAGTCCAAATATGATGTCATATTATGATCAAAAAGGCATACATTACAAAGTGTCAAGTCATATAAATACAATAACAAAATTATATCAATTGTTTAAAAAAATAGTGAGATTTTTGGAGAATTACTGGAATAAAATTATATACATTTTTCAAAAAATAGTAAGATTTTATGAGAATAACATCCAAATATGATGTAATATTACAAGCAAAAAGGTGTACATTTAAAATGGTAAAGTCATATAATACATTGAATAAAATTAGGTTTTTTTTTTTAAATAGTAAGATTTAATTTTTTTTTTTAATAAATTCCAAATATGATGTAATATTACAATAAAAAAAAAGCATACATTTAAAAGAGTAAAGTCAGGGTTAATTACTGCAATAAAATTATATAAATTTTTCCAAAAATAGTAAGATATTTATGAGACTGATAGCAAAAAAGGTATAGTTATTATCGGAATCATTTTGGAATATTATAAAAAATAATATTGCAATTTTACAATAATAGTAAAATTTAGTGAGTGTTAAGTCCAAATGTGATTTAATATTATAATCAAAAATGCATACATTTAAAAGTGTAAAGTCATATAATTAATAGAATAAAATCATGTACGTTTTCCAAAAAATAGAAAGATTTTTTAAATAATTACTACAAAAAAATGATATACACTTTTCAAAAAATAGTTACATATTTATGAGACTGATAACAAAAAATTACTTTACACATTTAAAAGTGTAAAGTCATGTAATACATTGAATAAAATTAGTTTTTTTTTTTTTTTAAATAGTAAGATTTTTTTTTTTTAAATAATGTCCAAATATGATGTAATATTACAATTTAAAAAATGCATACATTTAAGAGTATAAAGTCATATTATTAATAGAATAAAATTATGTATATTTTCCAAAAAATAGTAAGATTTTTCTATAATTACTACAATAAAATTGTATACATTTTTTCAAAAAATAGTAAGATATTTATGAGACTGATAACAAAAAATGCATATTCATTATCGGAACTATTTCGGAATATTATAAAAAATAATGATGCAATTTTTCAAAAAAAAGTAACATTTAATGAGAGTAAAGTCCAAATATTATGTCATATTATGATCAAAAAGGCATACATTACAAAGTGTCAAGTCATATAAATACAATAACAAAATTATATCAATTGTTTAAAAAAATAGTGAGATTTTTGGAGAATTACTGGAATAAAATTATACACATTTTTCAAAAAATAGTAAGATTTTATGAGAATAACATCCAAATATGATGTAATATTACAAGCAAAAAGGTGTACATTTAAAAGGGTAAAGTCATATAATACATTGAATAAAATTAGTTAATTTTTTTTTTTAATAACATCCAAATATGATGTAATATTACAATAAAAAATGCATACATTTAAGAGTATAAAGTCATATTATTAATAGAATAAAATTATGTATGTTTCCAAAAAATAGTAAGATTTTTCTATAATTACTACAATAAAACTGTATAAATTTGTTAAAAAAATAGTAAGATATTTATGAGACTGATAACAAAAAATGCATATTCATTATCAGAACTATTTCGGAATATTATAAAAAATAATGATGCAATTTTTCAAAAAAAAGTAACATTTAATGAGAGTAAAGTCCAAATATTATGTCATATTATGATCAAAAAGGCATACATTACAAAGTGTCAAGTCATATAAATACAATAACAAAATTATATCAATTGTTTAAAAAAATAGTGAGATTTTTGGAGAATTACTGGAATAAAATTATACACATTTTTCAAAAAATAGTAAGATTTTATGAGAATAACATCCAAATATGATGTAATATTACAAGCAAAAAGGTGTACATTTAAAAGGGTAAAGTCATATAATACATTGAATAAAATTAGTTTATTTATTTTTTTGAATAAATTCCAAATATGATGTAATATTACAATAAAAAATGCATACATTTAAGAGTATAAAGTCATATTATTAATAGAATAAAATTATGTATGTTTTCCAAAAAAATAGTAAGATTTTTCTATAATTACTACAATAAAATTGTATAAATTTTTTCAAAAAATAGTAAGATATTTATGAGACTGATAACAAAAAAATGCATATTCATTATCGGAACTATTTCGGAATATTATAAAAAAATAATGATGCAATTTTTCAAAAAAAAGTAACATTTAATGAGAGTAAAGTCCAAATATTATGTGATATTATGATCAAAAAGGCATACATTACAAAGTGTCAAGTCATATAAATACAATAACAAAACGATATCAATTGTTTAAAAAAAATAGTGAGATTTTTGGAGAATTACTGAAATAAAATTATACACATTTTTCAAAAAATAGTAAGATTTTATGAGAATAACATCCAAATATGATGTAATATTACAAGCAAAAAGGTGTACATTTAAAAGGGTAAAGTCATATAATACATTGAATAAAATTAGTTATTTTTTTTTTTGGAATAAATTCCAAATATGATGTAATATTACAATAAAAAATGCATACATTTAAGAGTATAAAGTCATATTATTAATACAATAAAATTATGTATGTTTTCCAAAAAATAGTAAGATTTTTCTATAATTACTACAATAAAATTGTATACATTTTTTCCAAAAATAGTAAGATATTTATGAGACTGATAACAAAAAATGCATATTCATTATCGGAACTATTTCGGAATATTATAAAAAATAATGATGCAATTTTTCAAAAAAAAGTAACATTTAATGAGAGTAAAGTCCAAATATTATGTCATATTATGATCAAAAAGGCATACATTACAAAGTGTCAAGTCATATAAATACAATAACAAAATTATATCAATTGTTTTAAAAAAATAGTGAGATTTTTGGAGAATTGCTGGAATAAAATTATACACATTTTTCAAAAAATAGTAAGATTTTATGAGAATAACATCCAAATATGATGTAATATTACAAGCAAAAAGGTGTACATTTAAAAGGGTAAAGCCATATAATACATTGAATAAAATTAGTTAATTTTTTTTTTTTTTAATAAATTCCAAATATGATGTAATATTACAATTAAAAAAAGCATACATTTAAAAGAGTAAAGTCAGGGTTAATTACTGCAATAAAATTATATAAATTTTTCCAAAAATAGTAAGATATTTATGAGACTGATAGCAAAAAAGGTATAGTTATTATCGGAATCATTTTGGAATATTATAAAAAATAATGTTGCAATTTTACAATAATAGTAAAATTTAGTGAGTGTTAAGTCCAAATGTGATTTAATATTATAATCAAAAAGGCATACATTAGAAAGTGTAAAGTCATATAATTAATAGAATAAAATTATGTACGTTTTCCAAAAAATAGAAAGATTTTTTAAATAATTACTACAAAAAATGATATACACTTTTCAAAAAATAGTTACATATTTATGAGACTGATAACAAAAAATTACTTTACACATTTAAAAGTGTAAAGTCATGTAATACATTGAATAAAATTAGTTTTTTTTTTTTTTTAAATAGTAAGATTTTTTTTTTTTTAATAATGTCCAAATATGATGTAATATTACAATAAAAAAATGCATACATTTAAGAGTATAAAGTCATATTATTAATAGAATAAAATTATGTATGTTTTCCAAAAAATAGTAAGATTTTTCTATAATTACTACAATAAAATTGTATAATTTTTTTCAAAAATTAATAAGATATTTATGAGACTGATAACAAAAAATGCATATTCATTATCGGAACTATTTCGGAATATTATAAAAAAAATAATGATGCAATTTTTCAAAAAAAGTAACATTTAATGAGAGTAAAGTCCAAATATTATGTCATATTATGATCAAAAAGGCATACATTACAAAGTGTCAAGTCATATAAATACAATAACAAAATTATATCAATTGTTTAAAAAAATAGTGAGATTTTTGGAGAATTACTGGAATAAAATTATACACATTTTTCAAAAAATAGTAAGATTTTATGAGAATAACATCCAAATATGATGTAATATTACAAGCAAAAAGGTGTACATTTAAAAGGGTAGAGTCATATAATACATTGAATAAAATTAGTTAATTTTTTTTTTTAATAACATCCAAATATGATGTAATATTACAATAAAAAATGCATACATTTAAGAGTATAAAGTCATATTATTAATAGAATAAAATTATGTATGTTTTCCAAAAAATAGTAAGATTTTTCTATAATTACTACAATAAAATTGTATACATTTTTTCAAAAAATAGTAAGATATTTATGAGACTGATAACAAAAAATGCATATTCATTATCGGAACTATTTCGGAATATTATAAAAAATAATGATGCAATTTTTCAAAAAAAGTAACATTTAATGAGAGTAAAGTCCAAATATTATGTCATATTATGATCAAAAAGGCATACATTACAAAGTGTCAAGTCATATAAATACAATAACAAAATTATATCAATTGTTTAAAAAAAATAGTGAGATTTTTGGAGAATTACTGGAATAAAATTATACACCTTTTTCAAAAAATAGTAAGATTTTATGAGAATAACATCCAAATATGATGTAATATTACAAGCAAAAAGGTGTACATTTAAAAGGGTAAAGTCATATAATACATTGAATAAAATTAGTTAATTTTTTTTTTAATAACATCCAAATATGATGTAATATTACAATAAAAAATGCATACATTTAAGAGTATAAAGTCATATTATTAATAGAATAAAATTATGTATGTTTTCCAAAAAATAGTAAGATTTTTCTATAATTACTACAAAAAATTGTATAATTTTTTTCAAAAAATAATAAGATATTTATGAGACTGATAACAAAAAATGCATATTCATTATCGGAACTATTTCGGAATATTATAAAAAAATTATGATGCAATTTTTCAAAAAAAGTAACATTTAATGAGAGTAAAGTCCAAATATTATGTCATATTATGATCAAAAAGGCATACATTACAAAGTGTCAAGTCATATAAATACAATAACAAAATGATATCAATTGTTTAAAAAAATAGTGAGATTTTTGGAGAATTACTGGAATAAAATTATACACATTTTTCAAAAAATAGTAAGATTTTATGAGAATAACATCCAAATATGATGTAATATTACAAGCAAAAAGGTGTACATTTAAAAGGGTAAAGTCATATAATACATTGAATAAAATTAGTTAATTTTTTTTTTTAATAACATCCAAATATGATGTAATATTACAATAAAAAATGCATACATTTAAGAGTATAAAGTCATATTATTAATAGAATAAAATTATGTATGTTTTCCAAAAAATAGTAAGATTTTTCTATAATTACTACAATAAAATTGTATAAATTTTTTAAAAAAATAGTAAGATATTTATGAGACTGATAACAAAAAATGCATATTCATTCTCGGAACTATTTCGGAATATTATAAAAAATAATGATGCAATTTTTCAAAAAAAGTAACATTTAATGAGAGTAAAGTCCAAATATGATGTCATATTATGATCAAAAAGGCATACATTACAAAGTGTCAAGTCATATAAATACAACAACAAAATTATATCAATTGTTTAAAAAAATAGTGAGATTTTTGGAGAATTACTGGAATAAAATTATACACATTTTTCAAAAAATAGTAAGATTTTATGGGAATAACATCCAAATATGATGTAATATTACAAGCAAAAAGGTGTACATTTAAAAGGGTAAAGTCATATAATACATTGAATAAAATTAGTTAATTATTTTTTTTAATAACATCCAAATATGATGTAATATTACAATAAAAAATGCATACATTTAAGAGTATAAAGTCATATTATTAATAAAATAAAATTATGTATGTTTTCCAAAAAATAGTAAGATTTTTCTATAATTACTACAATAAAATGGTATAATTTTTTTCAAAAAATAATAAGATATTTATGAGACTGATAACAAAAAAATGCATATTCATTATCGGAACTATTTTGGAATATTATAAAAAATAATGATGCAATTTTTCAAAAAAAGTAACATTTAATGAGAGTAAAGTCCAAATATTATGTGATATTATGATCAAAAAGGCATACATTACAAAGTGTCAAGTCATATAAATACAATAACAAAATCATATCAATTGTTTAAAAAAATAGTGAGATTTTTGGAGAATTACTGGAATAAAATTATACACATTTTTCAAAAAATAGTAAGATTTTATGAGAATAACATCCAAATATGATGTAATATTACAAGCAAAAAGGTGTACATTTAAAAGGGTAAAGTCATATAATACATTGAATAAAATTAGTTCATTTTTTTTTTTGAATAAATTCCAAATATGATTACAATAAAAAAAAAGCATACATTTAAAAGTGTAAAGTCAGGGTTAATTACTGCAATAAAATTATATACATTTTTCCAAAAATAGTAAGATATTTATGAGACTGATAGCAAAAAAGGTATAGTTATTATCGGAATCATTTTGGAATATTATTAAAAATAATGTTGCAATTTTACAATAATAGTAAAATTTAGTGAGTGTTAAGTCCAAATGTTATTTAATATTATAATCAAAAATGCATACATTTAAAAGTGTAAAGTCATATAATTAATAGAATAAAATTATGTACGTTTTCCAAAAAATAGAAAGATTTTTTAAATAATCCATCCATCCATTTTCTACCGCTTATTCCCTTTGGGGTCGCGGGGGGCGCTGGAGCCTATCTCAGCTACAATCGGGCGGAAGGCGGGGTACACCCTGGACAAGTCGCCACCTCATCGCAGTTTTTAAATAATTACTACAAAAAATGATATACACTTTTCAAAAAAATAGTTACATATTTATGAGACTGATAACAAAAAAATTACTTTACACATTTAAAAGTGTAAAGTCATGTAATACATTGAATAAAATTAGTTAATTATTTTTTTTAAATAGTAAGATTTATTTTTTTAAATAATGTCCAAATATGATGTAATATTACAATAAAAAATGCATACATTTAAGAGTATAAAGTCATATTATTAATAGAATAAAATTATGTATGTTTTCCAAAAAATAGTAAGATTTTTCTATAATTACTACAATAAAATTGTATACATTTTTTCAAAAAATAGTAAGATATTTATGAGACTGATAACAAAAATTTACTTTACACATTTAAAAGTGTAAAGTCATGTAATAAATTGAATAAAATTAGTTAATTATTTTTTTTAAATAGTAAGATTTTTTTTTTTTAAATAATGTCCAAATATGATGTAATATTACAATAAAAAATGCATACATTTAAGAGTATAAAGTCATAATATTAATAGAATAAAATTATGTTTGTTTTCCAAAAAAATTGTAAGATTTTTCTATAATTACTACAATAAAATTGTATAAATTTTTTCAAAAAATAGTAAGATATTTATGAGACTGATAACAAAAAATGCATATTCATTATCGGAACTATTTCGGAATATTATAAAAAAATAATGATGCAATTTTTCAAAAAAAAGTAACATTTAATGAGAGTAAAGTCCAAATATTATGTCATATTATGATCAAAAAGGCATACATTACAAAGTGTCAAGTCATATAAATACAATAACAAAATTATATCAATTTTTTTTTTTAAATAGTGAGATTTTTGGAGAATTACTGGAATAAAATTATACACATTTTTCAAAAAATAGTAAGATTTTATGAGAATAACATCCAAATATGATGTAATATTACAAGCAAAAAGGTGTACATTTAAAAGGGTAAAGTCATATAATACATTGAATGATATTAGTTAATTTTTTTTTTTGAATAAATTCCAAATATGATGTAATATTACAATAAAAAAAAAGCATACATTTAAAAGTGTAAAGTCAGGGTTAATTAGGAGGTAATGGTTGGAGGACTCATGGAGGACACTTTCAAGCGTCATAAACAAGTCCTGCATGGCGACACGTGAACAGGAAGCTGATTAATGAGCGACAGGCGAGCGTGAGCTTCTGCATGAAGAAAGACATGCATCATGGAGGATGAAAGACATGCATGATGGAGGAAGAAAGACATGCATCATGGAGGATGAAAGACATGCATGATGGAGGAAGAAAGACATGCATCATGGAGGATGAAAGAGGAGAAGATGAAGGAGTGAAGGCTTGAAGTGATTGATGCGACCCAGCTTCTTTTCATATGCACGCAAACATGTGTGGCCATGTGACACCCCGGTGGGCGGGGCTTCCAAGAGTGGAATGGTGCTCGTCTTTTATTGGCCCGCCACACCTTCTAAAAAAAATACAAAAAACAACATTAAACAAATAAAATGTGCAATTTTGGGACAAATTGCATGTGAAAAACTTAAATGCTAACAATAGAATGTGTCAAGTACCAAGTTATATGACTCTAAAGTGTTCGGCTGTAAAATTGGCTTAAAAAAAATAAAAATAAAAATAAAAAATTAGCATGCTAACTGTTAGCATGCTAAAAAAAAAATTATCGGCTAAAAAAATTAAAAAGTTAACATGCTAACAGTTAGCATGCGTCAGGTACCAAGTTACATGACTGTGAGGTGTACGGATGTAAAATTGACTAAAACAAAACAAGTTAGCACCTTAGCTGTTAGCAGGTGTCAACTACTAAATTATATGACTCTGAGGTGTTTGGCTGTTAAATTGGCTAAAAAAAAAAATTAAAAATTAGTATGCTAACAGTTAGCATGTGTCAGGTACCAAGTTATATGACTCTAAAGTGTTCGGTTGTAAAATTGGCTTAAAAAAAAAAAAAAAAAAAAAAAAAAAATTAGCATGCTAAAAAAAAATTTAATTGTCAAAAAAAATTAAAAAGTTAACATGCTAACAGTTAGCATGCGTCAGGTACCAAGTTACATGACTGTGAGGTGTACGGGTGTAAAATTGGCTAAAACAAAACAAGTTAGCACCTTAGCTGTTAGCAGGTGTCAACTACTAAATTACATGACTCTGAGGTGTTTGGCTGTAAAATTGGCTGAAAAATAAATAAATAAATAAATAAATAAATTTGCATGCTAACAGTTAGCATGTGTCAGGTGCCAAGTTACATGACTGTGAGGTGTACGGGTGTAAAATTGGCTAAAACAAAACAAGTTAGCACCTTAGCTGTTAGCATTTGTCTACTACAAAGTTATATGACTCTGAGGTGTTCGGCTGTTAAATTGGCTAAAAGAAATTAAAAAGTTAGTATGCTAACAGTTAGCATGCGTCAGGTACCAAGTTATATGACTCTAAAGTGTTCGGCTGTAAAATTGGCTTAAAAATTTTTTTAGCATGCTAACTGTTAGCATGCGTCAGGTGCCAAGTTACATGACTGTGAGGTGTACGGGTGTAAAATTGGCAAAAACAAAACAAGTTAGCACCTTAGCTGTTAGCAGGTGTCAACTACTAAATTATATGACTCTGAGGTGTTTGGCTGTAAAATTGGCTTAAAAATAAATAAATAAATAAATTTGCATGCTAACAGTTAGCATGTGTCAGGTACCAAGTTACATGTCTGTGAGGTGTACGGATGTAAAATTGACTAAAACAAAACAAGTTAGCACCTTAGCTGTTAGCAGGTGTCAACTACTAAATTATATGACTCTGAGGTGTTTGGCTGTAAAATTGGCTGAAAAATAAATAAATAAATTTGCATGCTAACAGTTAGCATGTGTCAGGTACCAAGTTACATGACTGTGAGGTGTTTGGCTGTAAAATTGGCTGAAAAATAAATAAATAAATTTGCATGCTAACAGTTAGCATGTGTCAGGTACCAAGTTACATGACTGTGAGGTGTACGGATGTAAAATTGACTAAAACAAAACAAGTTAGCACCTTAGCTGTTAGCAGGTGTCAACTACTAAATTACATGACTCTGAGGTGTTTGGCTGTAAAATTGGCTGAAAAATAAATAAATAAATAAATAAATTTGCATGCTAACAGTTAGCATGTGTCAGGTACCAAGTTACATGACTGTGAGGTGTACGGGTGTAAAATTGGCTGAAACAAAACAAGTTAGCACCTTAGCTGTTAGCATTTGTCTACTACAAAGTTATATGACTCTGAGGTGTTCGGCTGTTAAATTGGCTAAAAAAAATTAAAAAGTTAGTATGCTAACAGTTAGCATGCGTCAGGTACCAAGTTATATGACTCTAAAGTGTTCGGCTGTAAAATTGGCTTTAAAAAAAATGTAGCATGCTAACTGTTAGCATGCTAAAAAAAAACATTATTGGCTAAAAAAAATTAAAAAGTTAGCATGCCAACAGTTAGCATGCGTCAGGTGCCAAGTTACATGACTGTGAGGTGTACGGGTGTAAAATTGACTAAAACAAAACAAGTTAGCACCTTAGCTGTTAGCAGGTGTCAACTACTAAATTATATGACTCTGAGGTGTTTGGCTGTTAAATTGGCTAAAAAAAAATTAACAATTAGTATGCTAACAGTTAGCATGTGTCAGGTACCAAGTTATATGACTCTAAAGTGTTCGGCTGTAAAATTGGCTTAAAAAAAATTAAAAAAATTAAAAAAAATTAGCATGCTAAAAAAAAAATTTATTGGCTAAAAAAATTAAAAAGTTAACATGCTAACAGTTAGCATGCATCAGGTACCAAGTTACATGACTGTGAGATGTACGGGTGTAAAATTGGCTAAAACAAAATAAGTTAGCACCTTAGCTTTTAGCAGGTGTCAACTACTAAATTATATGACTCTGAGGTGTTTGGCTGTAAAATTGGCTTAAAAATAAATAGATAAATTTGCATGCTAACAGTTAGCATGTGTCAGGTACCAAGTTACATGACTGTGAGGTGTAAGGGTGTAAAATTGGCTAAAACAAAACAAGTTAGCACCTTAGCTGTTAGCATTTGTCTACTACAAAGTTATATGACTCTGAGGTGTTCGGCTGTTAAATTGGCTAAAAAAAATAAAAAAGTTAGTATGCTAACAGTTAGCATGCGTCAGGTACCAAGTTATATGACTCTAAAGTGTTCGGCTGTAAAATTGGCTTAAAAAAAAATTTGCATGCTCACTGTTAGCATGCTAAAAAAAAAATTAATCGGCTAAAAAAATTAAAAAGTTAACATGCTAACAGTTAGCATGCGTCAGGTGCCAAGTTACATGACTGTGAGGTGTACGGGTGTAAAATTGACTAAAACAAAACAAGTTAGCACCTTAGCTGTTAGCAGGTGTCAACTACTAAATTATATGACTCTGAGGTGTTTGGCTGTAAAATTGGCTTAAAAATAAATAAACAAATTTGCATGCTAACAGTTAGCATGTGTCAGGTACCAAGAGACATCACTGTGAGGTGTACGGGTGTAAAATTGACTAAAACAAAACAAGCTAGCACCTTAGCTGTTAGCAGGTGTCAACTACTAAATTATATGACTGAGGTGTTCGGTTGTAAAATTGGCTAAGAAAAAATAGTTAGCATACCAACAGTTAGCATTTGTCTACAACAAAGTTATATGACTCTGAGGTGTTCGGCTGTTAAATTGGCTAAAAAAATTTAAAAAGTTAGTATGCTAACAGTTAGCATGTGACAGGTACCAAGTTACATGACTGTGAGGTGTACGGGTGTAAAATTGGCTGAAACAAAACAAGTTAGCACCTTTGCTGTTAGCAGGTGTCAACTACTAAATTATATGACTCTGAGGTGTTTGGCTGTAAAATTGGCTAAAAAAAATTGTTAGCATACCAACAGTTAGCATTTGTCTACTACAAAGTTATATGACTCTGAGGTGTTCGGCTGTTAAATTGGCTAAAAAAAATTAAAAAGTTAGTATGCTAACAGTTAGCATGTGTCAGGTACCAAGTTATATGACTCTAAAGTGTCCGGCTGTAAAATTGGCTTAAAAAAAAAATAGCATGCTAACAGTTAACATGTGTCAGGTACCAAGAGACATCACTGTGAGGTATACGGGTGTAAAATTGACTAAAACAAAACAAGTTAGCACCTTAGCTGTTAGCAGGTGTCAACTACTAAATTATATGACTCTGAGGTGTTTGGCTGTAAAATTGGCTGAAAAATAAATAAATAAATAAACAAATTTGCATGCTAGCAGTTAGCATGTGTCAGGTACCAAGTTACATGACTGTGAGATGTACGGATGTAAAATTGACTAAAACAAAACAAGTTAGCACCTTAGCTGTTAGCAGGTGTCAACTACTAAATTGTATGACTCTGAGGTGTTTGGCTGTAAAATTGGCTAAAAAAAATTGTTAGCATACCAACAGTTAGCATTTGTCTACTACAAAGTTATATGACTCTGAGGTGTTCGTCTGTTGAATTGGCTAAAAAAGATTAAAAAGTTAGTATGCTAACAGTTAGCACTCCTCACGAGGGTGATTTGGCGGAAGATAAGGTGCCTCGAACGCCGAGTGACTAATTGTTCGCCTGCAACCATGCCACAACGTGGAACAAAGGAGTCAAAACGCGCCCGGGATCAATTGTCCTCAAGTGAATTGGACGAAAATGCAACGTTTACTCCGGACGATCGAAAAATGTTGCAAGTTATGGTTCAAAAACTTGAAAAACTTGACATTTTAGATGAACTAAAAACTGATGTTTCAGAGCTGAAAAAATCAGTCGAGCACAATCACGCTGAAATGATGGAGATAAAAAAGGAACAGACAACGCTAAAAGTTGAGTTAACAAGCCTGAAACTCGAAACTACAAGACTAACAACGGAGAACGAGAAATTAAAGGCAGACTTGTTGGAACTCCGCTGCAGGAGCATGCGGGACAACCTGCTAATCATGGGAATTAGCGAAGATGGAGGAGAAACTTACGACATAGCGGAGAACCTCGTCAGAGCCTTTCTGCAGGAGCAACTCGGCATCCCGGAGGAAAAAGTTAAGAGGATCCAGATGGAACGAGCACACAGGATTGGCAGACGCAAGGAGGATGCTAAACCAAGACCTATGCTTGTAAACTTTACTAACTCCAAATGCAAAGACGAAATGCTTGCTCTCTCTAGAAGACTGAAAGGCACTAAATTCTTCATGACCAGTCAATATCCGATCGAGGTGGTGGAGAAACGACGTAAGTTAATTCCAATTATGAAGTCCTTTAGGCTGAAAGGACAACAAGCTCGTCTTGTTGTGGATAAACTGTACGTTAACGGTGAGCTGTACAGAAACATGTGAGGAACAATAACAATGTCGCGCAGTGATGACGTCATCGCAACATCACCATGGCGACGACTTGACGGATATAAATTGACATTTTGTTTTTGGTGCTTTATAGTTTATTCTGGGACTGTAGTTAGATGTTGGGAAACGGTCAGCGAATAATATATTTTAGGGGTTATGTGTTTGTTTGTCTGGTGTGCTGTGGTGTGAATGGTGTGTCTGTGGGTTTAGTAGAGGGGATATTGGTTTCCTTGGAAATAGCAAGTGATGCTGCAGTTTTTAGTCACAAGATTTTCATGTCTATGAAATGTATGGTATTAAGAGAATCAATAAAATATATTATGAATTTACTCAGGTCATATGGTTTATAGGAATGATAATGAAGTTGGAATAATTAGTTATAATTGCAATGGTCTTGCAGACAACAGAAAAAGAAAACTTATATTTATGTGGCTGAATGAAAAAGAACAAGATATTTTTTGTCTTCAAGAAACTCATTCAACAAAATTAGATGAAGAAAAATGGAGAAAAGAATGGGATGGTCCGATTTTCTTTTCACATGGTCACAGAAATTCAAAAGGTGTTATGATTTTGATTAAAAAAGCTTTTAATTTTCAATTTAACTCTATGGAAAAAGACCCACAAGGACGCTGGTTAATATTAAATATGATTATTCAAGGTCAAAAGATGTGTGTTTTGAATCTGTATGGGCCAAATGTTGATGAACCTTCCTTTTTTGAAGAAATAAGTGACATGTTGCAAGAACAACAAGGGGAAATTATTGCTGTGGGGGACTTCAATGTTGCTTTGGATAAGGTTCTGGACCGAAAAGGGAATTTGTCAGTGAATTATCATCCTCAATCTTTACAAAAAATTCAAAATGTTATGGATGCATTTGATTTAATTGATATCTGGAGATTCAAAAATCCTAGGTTAGTACGGTATACATGGAGAAGACAAAACCAGGCAAGTCGTATTGACTATTTTTTGATATCATTTTCATTGCTAAATAAAGTGACTGCAATATCAATCGATGATAAATTACGTTCTGATCATAATTGTATAGGATTAAATATTGCAATTGAAGAAAATACACGTGGGCCCGGATATTGGAAGTTTAATCAAATGCTTTTACAGGATGAGGAATTTATTGAAAAAACAAAGCAATTTATTACTGACTTTTTTAAAAATAATGTAGGATCATCAAATCCCCAAATAGTCTGGGAAGCCTTCAAATGTTGTTTTAGGGGATATGCCATTTCGTACTCTTCATGGGAAAAAAAACAACTTAAAATGGCAGAACAGG
Organism: Nerophis lumbriciformis; assembly: GCF_033978685.3. Taxonomy (NCBI): domain Eukaryota; kingdom Metazoa; phylum Chordata; class Actinopteri; order Syngnathiformes; family Syngnathidae; genus Nerophis; species Nerophis lumbriciformis. The sequence continues at coordinate 30,120,539 of NC_084577.2, read as the reverse complement.
AATTAAAGAAATAAATTGAGGATTTACAAAAAAACATTGATAGTAATGATAATCCAACTAGTGAGCAACTGCAATCCTTTACAGCCAAACAAAAGGAGTTAGCAGATTTAGTTGAACAACAATTATTGAAAAGTTATGACTGCAACAGAGCAATCTGGATGAAAAAAGGTGAGAAGTGTTCAAAATTCTTTTTAAATATCCAAACAAAAAATCGTTCTAAAAAGAACATTTCTAAGCTTATTAAAACAAATGGAAAGGTATTGGACACACACACTACATTGTTGAAAGAAATGGAAAATTACTTTAAAAATATTTTTTCTAATCCGGTAATTCCTCCAGAAATTACACATTTTTTTCCAGAAAATTATGAAAGAAAATTGAATTCAGAAGAAAGCCATTCATGTGAAGGCATCATAAGAGAGGAAGAACTTGTGGAAACTGTTAAATCCTTTCATCCAGGGAAAACCCCAGGATTAGATGGAATACCTATTGAGGTTTATCAAGTTTTTTATGAAGAGCTTAAGAAACCATTGCTTTCTAGTTTTAATTACTCGTATAAAACAGGTTTTTTGTCTAATACTCAAACAGAAGGTCTTATTTCTTTACTATTGAAACAGGAAATAAATGGTCAGTACAAAGACCCAGTTTATCTAAAAAATTGGAGGCCAATAACACTTCAGTGTTACGATGCTAAGATACTGGCAAAATGTTTGGCTACACGACTTAAGTCTGTTTTGTCAAATATTATTCACCAAGATCAATCAGGTTTCCTACAAGGAAGAAACATAGGAAACAATATTAGACAGTTATTAGAAATTATAGAAAATTATAATATGGAAAATAAAAGAGGATTAATTTTTGTAGCTGACCTGGAGAAGGCATTTGACAAAATTAGCGTAGATTTTATTTGTAAAAGCTTAGTTTTTTTCAATTTTGGCAACTCCTTATTACACTGGATCAAGACGCTATATAATAAAACTAACTGTAGAATTATTAACAATGGATACATCTCTGGGACAATACCGCTATTAAGAGGTCTAAAACAAGGGTGCCCCTTGTCTCCATACTTATTTATTATTGCTATGGAAATATTGGCGATTAAAGTTAGATTAAATGAAAATATTGACGGGCTCATTAATAATAATATTGAAAGTAAAATAACAATGTATGCAGACGATACAAGCTTCTTTATCAGCCCCAATCCCCATTGTTTGCGGAACCTTCTTGATCTTTTGGATATATTTTCACAGCAATCTGGCCTTCAGCTTAATTATGATAAATGTAAAATGTTAAGGATCGGAAAACTAAAGGGAACGTCCTTTCGAATGGAATGCAAAGTGCCTGTTTTGTGGACAGATGGTCCAGTTAATATACTTGGTGTTGTTGTCCCAGAGAATCTGGAAGACTTAGGCTCAATAAATTATGATAATCGACTAAGAAAGCTGGACAAAATTATGCAATTATGGAAAGGGAAATCCTTAACCTTGTATGGTAAAATATCTATTGTCAACTCGTTAATTGTTCCTCAATTTATTTATTTGTTTTTGTCATTACCAGCTCCATCACAAAACTTTTTTAAGATTTGTGAGCGGAGGGTCTTCGATTTTGTCTGGGACGGCAAACCAGAAAAGATTAAAAGAAAGGTTTTGTACAACGAGTATGAATATGGGGGCCTGAAACTTCTCAACCTTGAAGCTATGTGTCTGTCTTTAAAAGCATCAATTGTTCCAAAGATGTATATCAACACTGAGTGGTACACAAGTGTCCTGTTGGACAAAAAACATGTATTTTATCAAAAGAAATTGTATCCTTTTTTACAAGTGATCCCCTCCCATTTTTCTTATGTAGAGAGTCTGTTGGGAAACATGGCGGGGTTCATAAAGGAAACAATCCACTCATGGTGGTGTTTTCAATTTTATGTGCCAGAAAAAAGAGACGATATTTTGCAGCAGATAATATGGATGAACTCTAATATTGTAATAGATGGAAAGCCTTTCTTTTGGAAAAATATGTTTGAAAGAGGAATCATTTTTGTCAATGATATTATAAATGAGAATGGTAAGATTATGAAGTATGAAGAATTTAGAACTATGTATGGTGATGCTTGCTCAAGCTTTTCATTTAATCAACTAACTGGAGTCATTGGGAAAAGATGGAAACAAATAATTAATTATGGAACTACTAAATTATTAGTTTGTAAACCTCTAATAAGAAATTCGAGTTGGCAAAAAGGAACTAAAATAAATAGAAAAATATATAAGTTTTATTTAATAAAGAAATCTTTGAAGGCTGCCCCATACAACACATTTGGAAAATGGGAGGACTTTTTTGACTGCCCGTTGCCGTGGGATGCCATATTCAAACTAATCTATAAAACTACTATTGATGTGCAAAATCGTTATTTTCAAATTAAAATTATTTATAACTTCTTACCCACGGGGAAAATGTTAAAATTATGGAATATGACAGAGTCAGATGACTGCCGATTTTGTTGTCAGGAGTCTGAATCCACCCTGCATTTGTTTTGGTATTGTCATATTGTGTCTTCTTTTTGGGTGGAAGTTGAAAAAATGTGTTTAAGGATTGCTTTGTTTATGAAGCTTGATGTGGTTTCTGTTATTTTGGGAGAGTTCATTGACAATCATGATTTAATCAATTTAATTATAGTACTCGGTAAAAGGTTTATTTTTAAGGCCAAAAACAGATATTCACTTAGTATTACTTTCTTTAAAACATTTATTCAGTATTTTTTAACTTTAGAAAGTTACATGGTTGAAAACGATAATGATGCCAAAAAACATAAAAAAAGATGGGAAGTCCTCAAAGGCTTATGTTGAAAGTGTAATTATTTATAGATTATATGCTATCTGTTGTTGTATTCCCTAACTTTTAGTGACCTGAACATAAGATGGACTGTATATACTTTTTTTGTTTTTGTTTTTAAAATGTAATTTAGTTTATAGATTATATGCAATCTGTTGTGTTCCAAAATTTTCAGTTTTTTTTTTTGTTTGTTTGTTTGTTTTTTTTCTCAGTGTACATGAATGAAGGTGTGTGTTGCTGGACCCGACTTGGACATTATCTGGACTGGACCTGGTTTAAAAAAAAAAAAAAAAAAAACTTTAAACAAAGCTAATTTCATTTACAACCAGGTCTGGTGAAGATAAGGTCCTTTCTTTCCTTTTTTTATTTATTTATTTATTTATTTTATTTTTATTTTTTTATAGATAAGATAGATAAATATTTTCTTGGATAAAAAGGAAAGTAAACAATATAAAAATAATTACATAAGGGAGAAAAGAGAAAGAAAAAATAGTAATTAAATGAAAATGTTAGTGGACCAGCAGCACAAACAATCAAGTGTGCTTCAGGGACTGTGTTGTGTCCCTTGCAGAAGTGTTGTCCATGTTGTGGAAACCAGAGTATTGTTGGCAGAAAGAAACAACCCCTTTTGTGTGAGTGGGTGTGTGTGAGTGTGAATAGGTGAGGGAGGGTTTTTTTTTTTTTTTCTGGGTTGATGCACTAGTTGAAAGTGTATCGTGTGTTTTTTTCTATGTTGATTTAATAAAAAAAAAATAAAAAAAAATAAAAAAAATAAAAAAAAACAGTTAGCATGTGTCAGGTACCAAGTTATATGACTCTAAAGTGTTCGGCTGTAAAATTAGCTTTAAAAATAATTAGCATGCTAACTGTTAGCATGCTAAAAAAAAAAATTTAATTGGCTAAAAAAATTAAAAAGTTAACATGCTAACAGTTAGCATGTGTCAGGTGCCAAATTACATGACTGTGAGGTGTACGGATGTAAAATTGACTAAAACAAAACAAGTTAGCACCTTAGCTGTTAGCAGGTGTCAACTACTAAATTATATGACTCTGAGATGTTTGGCTGTAAAATTGGCTGAAAAATAAATAAATAAATTTGCATGCTAACAATTAGCATGTGTCAGGTACCAAGTTACATGACTGTGAGGTGTACGGGTGTAAAATTGACTAAAACAAAACAAGTTAGCACCTTAGCTGTTAGCAGGTGTCAACTACTAAATTATATGACTCTGAGGTGTTTGGCTGTAAAATTGGCTAAAAAAAAATTGTTAGCATACCAACAGTTAGCATTTGTCCACTACAAAGTTGTATGACTCTGAGGTGTTCGGCTGTTAAATTGGGTAAAAAAAATTAAAAAGTTAGTATGCTAACAGTTAGCATGTGTCAGGTACCAAGTTATATGACTCTAAAGTGTTCGGCTGTAAAATTGGCTTAAAATTTTTTTTTTTTTTAAATAGCATGCTAACTGTTAGCATGCTAAAAGAATTGTAATTGGCTAAAAAAATTAAAAAGTTAACATGCTAACAGTTAGCATGCGTCAGGTACCAAGTTACATGACTGTGAGGTGTACGGATGTAAAATTGACTAAAACAAAACAAGTTAGCACCTTAGCTGTTAGCAGGTGTCAACTACTAAATTACATGACTCTGAGGTGTTTGGCTGTAAAATTGGCTTAAAAATAAATAAATAAATTTGCATGCTAACAGTTATCATGTGTCAGGTACCAAGTTACATGACTGTGAGGTGTACGGGTGTAAAATTGACTAAAACAAAACAAGTTAGCACCTTAGCTGTTAGCAGGTGTCAACTACTAAATTATATGACTGAGGTGTTTGGCTGTAAAATTGGCTAAAAAAAATTGTTAGCATACCAACAGTTAGCATTTGTCTACTACAAAGTTATATGACTCTGAGGTGTTCGGCTGTTAAATTGGGTAAAAAAAATTAAAAAGTTAGTATGCTAACAGTTAGCATGTGTCAGGTACCAAGTTATATGACTCTAAAGTGTTCGGCTGTAAAATTGGCTTAAAATTTTTTTTTTTTTTAAATAGCATGCTAACTGTTAGCATGCTAAAAGAATTGTAATTGGCTAAAAAAATTAAAAAGTTAACATGCTAACAGTTAGCATGCGTCAGGTACCAAGTTACATGACTGTGAGGTGTACGGATGTAAAATTGACTAAAACAAAACAAGTTAGCACCTTAGCTGTTAGCAGGTGTCAACTACTAAATTACATGACTCTGAGGTGTTTGGCTGTAAAATTGGCTTAAAAATAAATAAATAAATTTGCATGCTAACAGTTATCATGTGTCAGGTACCAAGTTACATGACTGTGAGGTGTACGGGTGTAAAATTGACTAAAACAAAACAAGTTAGCACCTTAGCTGTTAGCAGGTGTCAACTACTAAATTATATGACTGAGGTGTTTGGCTGTAAAATTGGCTAAAAAAAATTGTTAGCATACCAACAGTTAGCATTTGTCTACTACAAAGTTATATGACTCTGAGGTGTTCGGCTGTTAAATTGGCTAAAAAAAATGTAAAAGTTAGTATGCTAACAGTTAGCATGTGTCAGGTACCAAGTTATATGACTCTAAAGTGTTCGGCTGTAAAATTGGCTTAAAAAAAATAGCATGCTAACAGTTAGCATGTGTCAGGTACCAAGAGACATCACTGTGAGGTGTACGGGTGTAAAATTGACTAAAACAAAACAAGTTAGCACCTTAGCTGTTAGCAGGTGTCAACTACTAAATTATATGACTGAGGTGTTTGGCTGTAAAATTGGCTAAGAAAAAATAGTTAGCATACCAACAGTTAGCATTTGTCTACTACAAAGTTATATGACTCTGAGGTGTTCGGCTGTTAAATTGGCAAAAAAAAATTAAAAAGTTAGTATGCTAACAGTTAGCATGTGTCAGGTACCAAGTTACATGACTGTGAGGTGTACGGGTGCAAAATTGGCTAAAACAAAACAAGTTAGCACCTTAGCTGTTAGCAGGTGTCAACTACTAAATTATATGACTCTGAGGTGTTTGGCTGTAAAATTGGCTAAAAAAAATTGTTAGCATACCAACAGTTAGCATTTGTCTACTACAAAGTTATATGACTCTGAGGTGTTCGGCTGTTAAATTGGCTAAAAAAAATTAAAAAGTTAGTATGCTAACAGTTAGCATGTGTCAGGTACCAAGTTATATGACTCTAAAGTGTTCGGCTGTAAAATTGGCTTATAAAGAAAATAGCATGCTAACAGTTAGCATGTGTCAGGTACCAAGAGACATCACTGTGAGGTGTACGGGTGTAAAATTGACTAAAACAAAACAAGCTAGCACCTTAGCTGTTAGCAGGTGTCAACTACTAAATTATATGACTCTGAGGTGTTTGGCTGTAAAATTGGCTAAAAAAAATTGTTAGCATACCAACAGTTAGCATTTGTCTACTACAAAGTTATATGACTCTGAGGTGTTCGGCTGTTAAATTGGCTAAAAAAAATTAAAAAGTTAGTATGCTAACAGTTAGCATGTGTCAGGTACCAAGTTATATGACTCTTAAGTGTTCGGCTGTTAAATTGGCTAAAATAAAAATAAAAAAGTTAGCCTGCTATCAATTAGCATGTGTCAGGTACCAACTTACATGACTGTGAGGTGTACGGGTGTAAAATTGACTAAAACAAAACAAGTTAGCACCTTAGCTGTTAGCAGGTGTCAACTACTAAATTATATGACTCTGAAGTGTTTGGCTGTAAAATTGGCTAAAAGAAAGTTAGCATATCAACAGTTAGCATTTGACTACTACAAAGTTATATGACTGAGGTGTTTGGCTGTAAAATTGGCTAAGAAAAAATAGTTAGCATACCAACAGTTAGCATTTGTCTACAACCAAGTTATATGACTGAGGTGTTCGGATGTTAAATTGGCTAAAAAAATAAAATAAAAAAGTTAGCATGCTAACAGTTAGCATGTGTCAGGTACAAAGAGATACTGTGAGGTGTACGGGTGTAAAATTGGCTGAAACAAAACAAGTTAGCACTTTAGCTGTTAGCAGGTGTCAACTACTAAATTATATGACTCTGAGGTGTTTGGCTGTAAAATTGGCTAAGAAAAATTGTTAGCATACCAACAGTTAGCATTTGTCTACTACAATGTTATATTACTCTGAGGTGTTCGGCTGTTAAATTGGCTAAAAAAAATTAAGAAGTTAGTATGCTAACAGTTAGCATGTGTCAGGTACCAAGTTATATGATTCTAAAATGTTCGGCTGTAAAGTTGGCTTAAAAAAAAAAAAAAAAATTAGCATGCTAACTGTTAGCATGCAAAAAACATTGTAATTGGCTAAAAAAATTAAAATGTTAACATGCTAACAGTTAGCATGTGTCAGGTACCAAGTTACATGACTGTGAGGTGTACGGATGTAAAATTGACTAAAACAAAACAAGTTAGCACCTTAGCTGTTAGCAGGTGTCAACTACTAAATTACAAGACTCTGAGGTGTTTGGCTGTAAAATTGGCTGAAAAATAAATAAATAAATAAATACATTTGCATGCTAACAGTTAGCATGTGTCAGGTACCAAGTTACATGACTGTGAGGTGTACGGGTGTAAAATTGACTAAAATAAAACAAGTTAGCACCTTAGCTGTTAGCAGGTGTCAACTACTAAATCATATGACTCTGAGGTGTTTGGCTGTAAAATTGGCTAAAAGAAAGTTAGCATATCAACAGTTAGCATTTGACTACTACAAAGTTATATGACTGAGGTGTTTGGCTGCAAAATTGGTAAAAAAAAAAAAAAAAGGGTTATATGTACATACATATATATATATATATATATACATATATATGTATGTATATATATGTATATATATATATATATATATATATATATATATATATATATATATATATATATATATATATATATATATATATATACATATACATATATGTATATATATATATATATATATATATATATACATATATATGTATACATATACATATATACATACATATATGTATATATATACATATATATATATACATACATATATATGTATATGTATACATATATATGTATAAATATATATGTACATATATATGTACACCTGTAAAAATAGGTTAAAACAACTGACATGCTAACTATGGCATGCTAACAGTTAACATAAGTGAATTGAAGTGAAGTAAATTATATTTATATAGCGCTTTTCTCTAGTGACTCAAAGCACTCTTACATAGTGAATGTATACAAGTATTTAACTGGGAGGTGTACACCTGCACAAATAGGTTAACTGTTAGTACGCTACTGTTAGCATGTTAGCTAAAAAAAAACGATACCACATTTTTTTGGTTGTGTTTTTTTTTTCCTTCCCAAAACCCCCTTTGAGGTTTGACGCGTTGAAGCCCCGGAAAGACGAGCGTGGGAACCACTTTGCCCGCACCTGACGACCATGTGAAAGAATACATTGTTGTTGTTGTTGTTGTAGGAACTAGCGAGCGTGCTCACATCTGCTCAGGATCACTTCCTGTTTGCTGAAGATGACAGTGTGCAACAGGAAATGGCTGTTTGTTGCCCTTGGTTGCCACGACAACCAGCTCTCTTCCCTGCAAACATCAGCAAACGTCTTTGTTTCCCAGGCCTGGTCAGACATCACAATCATCATATTATTAATAATGATCATGATAATAATAATAATAATAATATAATGATATTAATGAAGATGTTGGATGAAAAAGGAGTCAAAGACGGCAGCTGGAATTGTTTGTGTTTGTCAAACATGATCATGACTCAAAGGCTTTTTATTTATTTATTATTATGTGACCTACTTTCCTGGAGAGAAGCACAATTGTCCACAAGTTGTCAACTGACACATAAAACATCTTTTTTATTTTCAAAAGCAATACAACATTTTTTTTTTTTACCTCAAGTTGAAATCCGGGGGGTCTCGTCATAAAAACGAGTCATATCATTTGTATTTTATTTTTCAAATGGCACAGTAAATCAACCTCATGTCGATCTGTTGAAAAATAATACGGGGGCCCTAAAGGGACATTGGGAAAATATATTTTTTAGATATGTTTCTCATGCGCACGAAATATGCAATACTTACCCCCCCCCAAAAATGTACAAAGTGGAATAATTGATTTATTAATTACTATTTTTATTTTATTATTATTATTTTATTATTACTATTATTATTTTTTTAAATGTCCCATCCATAAAAGTGTTAAAAATAAGTCATACTTGATACTTTTTTCTTTTAAATCTCAAGATCAACTTAAATCGATTGTTTTTATAATTTTTTATAGTTTTTTTCAATAATTATTTGTTTACTATATGCACTTTTTATCAAACAAAATGTTGATTTTATGGCAAAAACATAAAATATGCAATATTTATCCCCCCACCCAAAAAAAAATTTTTTAAGTGTAATATTTGATGTGAAGTAATCAGAGCATTATATATATATATATAACCCTAACCCTAACCCTAACCCTATTATCCGCGGATCAGGCGGATGAAATTAAAAAAAATTAGATTTTATCCGCGGGTCGGGTCGGGTGGTTGAAATAAATAAAAAAAAGATTTTAAATAGATTCAGGCGGGTGGCAGTTAAACCAATTGGTAAATATATATACATAGTTAAATGTTGTTACCCACATACGAAAAACGAGCAGGCACCTGCAGCATATGCCACAACAGAAGAAGAAAAAAAAAGAGATGGACACTTTTACGGAGCGGAGAAGGGACGCCTCGCCGGGGTCCGGGACCGAGGCCCCTTCCCCCGAGAGGGCCCCACCGGGAGCCGTAGCTGAGGCGATCCGCGAGAAGGGCCCGACGCACGTCCAGGGTCACCACCGCGCCCACCGCACCGACACCCCGCCTCGTCCGCCTTCGCCGCGGCCGGCGTCACGCGCAGCAGGTAAGCAGCTTACCTGCCCGCCACCCCCGTGGCCGGGGGCTCGTAACAGGGGTCACTCCGCGCGCTCCGCCCGCGCAGCTTACCTGCCCGCCACCCCTGTTGCCGGGGGCGCGTAACAGGGGTCACTCCGCGCGCAGTGCGCTCACGAAAGGGGTAGGGCTGACCCTGGTTGATATAGACAGCAGCTAGGACGGTGGCCATGGAAGTCGGAACCCGCTAAGGAGTGTGTAACAACCCACCTGCCGAATCAACTAGCCCTGAAAATGGATGGCGCTGGAGCGTCGGGCCCATACCCGGCCGTCGCCGGCAGCGAGACGCGCTTGGAGGTGCGCTCAGCGCGGCTCCCATTTGATTGCGCACTGGTGTGCGTCTGGGTCGTGACAGCGTGGCACGCGAATGTCTGTGCTGCATTGGATCAGTCTCCTTTCTTTAACAGGCTAAAGCTTTATAACCTCACTAATGCCTTGCATCGTCTATATTAGATATATAAAAACGGGCGGGTGCGGGCGGATGCGGTTCTGATCAAATGTTAGATCGGGTGGATTGCGGATGGTTGACGACTTTCTGATGCGGTTGCGGATGAAATAATTGCCTATCCGCGCATCTCTAATATATATATATATATATATATATATATATATATATATATATATATATATATATATATATATATATATATATATATATATGTATATATAATGATCTGGGAGCCAAAAA
>NC_084577.2:30100086-30105086 GCF_033978685.3 Nerophis lumbriciformis | reverse complement strand
CTAACCCCTGTTCCACCGTGCTGCCCTATATATATATATATATATATATATATATATATATATATATATATAATTTTCTTTTTTTTTATATAATTTTCTTTTTTTTTACTTTCTTCAGATTAACTTCAGATCTATTTATCGGTTCTAAAAAAATGTTTTAAATGTTTTTTTGTTGTTGTTTTATATCCTTTGTGTGAAAAAAAAATGTTAAAATATACAATAATTATCCCAAAAATATCTAAAATTGGAAATTTTGAAGTAAATGACGCATTAAATATGTCAATATTTCTTAACATTGATTTGGATTCATTCATATTTTCTAAATAAAACAAAAACATCCTGCATGTCAGTTTTGTGTTATTAGAGTCAACATAGCAACTTTTTCTTGTTACTTTTCACCTGTTTTCTCTTTTATTACACTTTTTGATGTTTTTATTGCAATAGTATTGTTAGAATGTGTTGTGGGCCACTCAAAAAATTAGCTGCGTGCCACAAATGTCCCCCGGGGGCCACAAGTTGGACACTCTTTGAGTAAAGCGTCCAAATCACAGCATGGTTTATGATGAAGCTCTCCCTGGGTGTGCTTGTTGCGTGTGTCTGCAAGGGCAACACACACACACACACACACACACACACACACACACACACACACACACACACACACACACACACACACACACACACACACACACACACACACACACACACACACGACGTGCTGGTGGATTAGTCGTCATGGTTAGAGGTGACGTCTGTGTTGTCACGGCACTCAGAGTCCAAGTTCAAAATCATTTCCAACCCACTTTGTCACATAAAAAAACACACTTTCACTTTCACTTTCACTTTGCATTGTCACCACTAAGAGGATCTTGAAATGACTTTGCATATTAAGGCTGTCAATCTTTGGGCGCCAAACGATTCGATCCGATTCTAATTCCTGGGGTGACGATTCGATTCAGAATCGATTTTTGATTTTTTTAAATAAATACATTTCACTAAGTTTTGAAAATGATCAATCGATATGAAATCAGGATGAATAAGAATCAAGCCATTATGAAACACCCATACTGTGTCAATACTGCTAGTGAGTGTGCCACACTCTCACTTACCCATCACTACTTATTTAATATAAATCATTTTACTTCCTGTGTGTATTACTTTTTTCTCCTTGATGTGTTATTTTGTATTTATTTATTTAATTAGGGCCCGCATGGCCCATTGCATAAGGACTCCAGGACCTGCGAAAATTGTCTGTAAATGAAAAAACCGAACCCCAAAACTCAAAATTGCGCTCTAGCGCCCCCTAGGGGAAAAAAAACTAGACTGCCTGTAACTCCCACTAGGAAGGTCGGAAAGACATGAAACACAATTCTCTATGTAGGTCTGATTTAGACCTAGATTTCATAGTTGTACATCCTTGGGCAGAAATCAACAAAAAGTTGGCAATTCCCCCTTCAAGACAAAAAAGTACTAAAAACAGTCACTTTTGCCTCTTTGAGCTGTAATTTGACCCCCTTTAACATGCTTCAAAACTCACCGAACTGAACACACACATCAGGACTGGCAAAAATTGCGATCTAATAAAAAACCTAACCCCAAATCTCAAAAATTGCGCTCTTTTTGAATAAAACGCTGAAAAAACTGCTCCTCGGAAGAAAAAACTGACAAAACTGCCTGTAACTCCCACTGGAAAGGTCGCAGAGACATGAAACAAAAACCTCTATGTAGGTCTCACTTAGACTTAAATTTCATAGATTGACAACCCCCCGCAAAAATCAACAGGAAGTTTGCTATTCCCCCTTCAAAACAATTTTTTTGTAAAAACCAGTCACCTTCCTTCAAAAACTATCTCCTCTGAGCGCGTTTGTCGTTTCGGCTTCAAACTAACACAGGAGAGAGATTGAACCCTTGTGTATAAAAGTATAGAACAGCGTTTTTCTAACTGCTCCGGTTTTGATTTTATGACCCTTCAAAGAACCGCTGCGCTGCTGTTTTTTTAAGATGGCTGCTTAAAAGCAGGAAGGACCAGCGTGCCTACACAATGCAGACAAGGTAGGTAAACTAGACAAAAGTATTGGGACACTTATGACTACCACCGGACAAAAGTATTGGGACAGTTAGGACTACCACTGGAAAAACGTATTGGGACACCTACACTGGACAAATGTATTGGGACACTTAGGACTACAACTTGACAAAAGTATTGGGACACGTACTACTAAAACTGGACAAAATTATTGGGACACTTAGGACTAGCACCTGCCAAATACACGGGCCCGACCAACGCTGCTTGCAGCTTTAATTTTATTTATTTTTTGCTTTTGGAGGGTTTTTTTAATATTATTTATTGTTTTTTTCTAGTTGTTTTTATGGCAAAAACACAAAAGATGCAATATTTACCCCCAAAAAATTTACAAAGTGGAATAATTGATTTATTGATTATTATTTGTATTTTATTTTTACTTATATTTTATTGTTATTATTTTTGAACAATGAGGTCTTATTTTTAAATTTGATTTTCATTTATTTACTTCCCCCCCTTTGAGGTCTTTTTGTATGTAATATTGTTTTCTTTTTATTATTTTTTCTCTTTGAGGCTTTATTCTTATTTTTTTATTGTTTCTTTAATTGTGTTATTTGTTTGCTCTTTAAGGTTGTATATTTTATTTATTTATTGTTTTTTCTAGTTTTATTATTTTTTCGTCTTTGAGGTTTTATTTTTCATTTCTTTAATTTTATATTGTTTTTGTTCTTTGAGGTATTGTTTTGTATTTATTTTTATTTATTTAATTTTATTATTTTTTGCTCTTTGAGGTCTTTTTTTATTTCATAGTTTTTTCTAGTTTAAAATGTTTTTTCTCTTTGAGATATTTTTATTTATTATTTATTGTTTTTTTCTAGTTGTTTTTATGGCAAAAACACAAAAGATGCAATATTTACCCCCAAAAAATTTACAAAATGGAATATTTGATTTATTGATTATTATTTTTATTTTATTTTTACTTTTATTTTATTCTTATTATTTTTGAACAATGAGGTCTTATTTTTAAATTTAATTTTCATTTATTTACTCCCCCCCCCCCCTTTTTTGAGGTCTTTTTGTATGTAATATTGTTTTCTTTTTATTATTTTTTCTCTTTGAGGCTTTATTCTTATTTTTTTATGGTTTCTTTAATTTAGTTATTTGTTTGCTCTTTAAGGTTGTATATTTTATTTATTCATTGTTTTTTCTAGTTTTATTATTTTTTCGTCTTTGAGGTTTTATTTTTCATTTCTTTAATTTTATATTGTTTTTGTTCTTTGAGGTATTGTTTTGTATTTATTTTTATTTATTTAATTTTATTATTTTTTGCTCTTTGAGGTCTTTTTTTATTTCATAGTTTTTTCTAGTTTATATATTTTTTTCTCTTTGAGATATTTTTATTTATTATTTATTGTTTTTTTCTAGTTGTTTTTATGGCAAAAACACAAAAGATGCAATATTTACCCCCAAAAAATTTACAAAATGGAATATTTGATTTATTGATTATTATTTTTATTTTATTCTCACTTTTATTTTATTCTTATTGTTTTTGAACAATGAGGTCTTATTTTTAAATTTAATTTTCATTTATTTACTTCCCCCCCCTTTGAGGTCTTTTTGTATGTAATATTGTTTTCTTTTTATTATTTTTTCTCTTTGAGGTTTTATTCTTATTTTTTTATTGTTTCCTTTTTTTTATTATTTGTTTGCTCTTTAAGGTTGTATATTTTATTTATCTATTGTTTTTTCTAGTTTTATTATTTTTTCGTCTTTGAGGTTTTATGTTTCATTTCTTTAATTTCATATTGTTTTTGTTCTTTGAGGTATTGTTTTGTATTTATTTTTATTTATTTAATTGTATTATTTTTTGCTCTTTGAGGTCTTTTTTTATTTCATAGTTTTTTCTAGTTTATATTTTTCTTCTCTTTGAGATATTTTTATTTATTATTTATTGTTTTTTTCTAGTTGTTTTTATGGCAAAAATACAAAAGATGCAATATTTACCCCCAAAAAATTTACAAAATGGAATATTTGATTTATTGATTATTATTTTTATTTTATTTTGACTTTTATTTTATTCTTATTATTTTTGAACAATGAGGTCTTATTTTTAAATTCGATTTTCATTTATTTACTCCCCCCCCCCCCCCCCCCCCCCCTTTGAGGTCTTTTTGTATGTAATATTGTTTTCTTTTTATTATTTTTTCTCTTTGAGGCTTTATTCTTATTTTTTTATTGTTTCTTTAATTTTGTTATTTGTTTGCTCTTTAAGGTTGTATATTTTATTTATTTATTGTTTTTTCTAGTTTTATTATTTTTTCGTCTTTGAGGTTTGTTTTTTTCATTTCTTTAATTTTATATTGTTTTTGTTCTTTGAGGTATTATTTTGTATTTATTTTTATTTATTTAATTTTATCATTTTTTGCTTTTTGAGGTCTTTTTTTTATTTCATAGTTTTTTCTAGTTTATATTTTTTTTCTCTTTGAGATGTTTTTATTTATTACTTATTTCATTGTATTATTATTTTTTTCTCTTTGTAGCTTTATTTTGTATTTATTTTATTTTTTTTTAATTGTATTATTTTTTGCTGTTTGTAGCTTAATTTTTTTATAATAATTATTTAATTGTATTATTTTTTTTCTCTTTAAGGTCTTATTTTCCATGTATTTATTATTTCTTTAATTATTCGAGATTGGGTTCTTACTTCCTGTTGTGTTGCCAGGCAGCAGACGAGGCAGAGAGACGAGCAGCTGCTGCTGAGAGACGAGTGTGAGAGGTCACAGAGAGAACATCTGCTCAGGTACAAAAGCTCCACCTGTGTGCTCTGACATCATCTCCACAAGGTGAACGTCAGAGTGACACATGCTTTATCAGTATCACCAATCAATCACATTGTATTCCTAAGATGCTTTTCAGACATGAAAGAAATGCTTCAAACCTGCCAGGAATTTATTTGATTAGAAGTTTTCAGTGTGAA
>NC_084577.2:30082586-30092586 GCF_033978685.3 Nerophis lumbriciformis | reverse complement strand
AAAATCACTATTTTACACGAACAAAAAAAATTGGGCAATATTGTGATACAATTCAGAGTTTTATATGACACCATTTTGCATTAAAAAGTAATAATTTTACATAAAGAAGTAATAATTGTACGAGAAAATATTGCAAAATTACAGAAACAGAAAGAATATGAGAAATTGTTCCCAATTTTATAAGAAAAAAGCTGACACATTTTTGTTATTTTTTTTAATGTTTTGTTTGTAATTGGTTTTTAATCTTCATGATTTACTTCAAGTTATTACAGTATGTCTCCATATACATATTTATTTTATTATTTTTATTAATTTGGGCCGAAGGGCGCTCGTTTCAATTTCTTACACACACTTGTTATTTCATATGTTGACCAGAGGGGGAGCACTTTTAAAAGCGACACACAGTCCATTTGAAAAAAATCCCTCCTTTTTGGGACCACCCTCATTTTGATAGATGTCACCAGCAGGGGTGCAAATGAGACATTGTCTATTATGTTATTGATTTATGTCATCACTTGTTCACACCTCCTCATATGGAAGATACTTTTCCTTCTTCATGTCTCAAGGAGGGTGGAAATACAAGAACACACACACACACACACACACGTTTGTGTAATTCTTACCTTTTTGAGACCTAAGAAAAATGCCTCCCTCTTTAGGACCAGCCTTTCTAGATATATAAAGAAGTGAATTTCCAACATTCATAATATATACATACTATGCAAATATTTAAAAAAAGCTTGTTGTGAAAAATGAGCTGGAATTTCACAAGAAAAGCTTAGAATTTTTGCAGTGCTATAATAAAAGTGGTCATTTTACTTAAAATTGTACAAGAAAAACTGAACATTCGTGCAATATTATGATAAAAGTTGGAATTTTACTCAATAACCGTCGCAATTTTACGAGAAAAGCTTAAAATGTTGGCAATTTTATGAAAAGAGTCGTCATTTTACTCGACAAAAGTCGCAATTCTATAAGACAACTCAAAAATGTTGGCAATATTATGATAATAAGCGGGATTTTACTTGGCAAAAGTACGACAAAAGTCATCATTTAAAAAAATATCACTATTTTACACGAACAAAAAAAATTGGGCAATATTGTGATACAATTCAGAGTTTTATATGACACCATTTTGCATTAAAAAGTAATAATTTTACATAAAAAAAGTAATAATTGTACGAGAAAATATTGCAATGTTACAGAAACAGAAAGAATGTGAGAAATTGTTCCCAATTTTATAAGAAAAAAGCTGACACATTTTAGTTATTTTTTTTAATGTTTTGTTTGTAATTAGTTTTTAATCTTCATGATTTACTTCAAGTTATTACAGTATGTCTCTATATACATATTTATTTTATTATTTTAATTAATTTTTTGCCCGAATGGCGTTCGTTTCAATTTTTTACACACACTTGTTATTTCATATGTTGACCAGAGGGAGAGCACTTTTAAAAGCGACACACAGTCCATTTGAAAAAAATCCCTCCTTTTTGGGACCACCCTCATTTTGATAGATGTCACCAGCAGGGGTGCAAATGAGACATTGTCTATTATGTTATTGATTTATGTCATCACTTGTTCACACCTCCTCATATGGAAGATACGTTTCCTTCTTCATGTCTCAAGGAGGGTGGAAATACAAGAACACACACACACACACACACACACGTTTGTGTATTTCTTACCTTTTTGAGACCTAAGAAAAATGCCTCCCTCTTTAGGACCAGCCTTTCTAGATATATAAAGAAGTGTATTTACAACATTCATAATATATACATACTATGCAAATATTTAAAAAAAAGCTTGTTGTGAAAAATGAGCTGGAATTTCACAAGAAAAGCTTAGAATTTTGGCAGTGCTATAATAAAAGTGGTCATTTTACTCGGCGCAAGTCAAAATTGTACAAGAAAAACTGAACGTTCGTGCAATATTATGATAAAAGTTGGAATTTTACTCAATAACAGTCGCAATTTTACAAGAAAAGCTTAAAATGTTGGCAATTTTATGAAAAGAGTCGTCATTTTACTCGACAAAAGTCACAATTTTATAAGACAACTCTAAAATGTTGGCAATATTATAATAATAAGCGGAATTTTACTTGGCAAAAGTATGACAGAAGTCATCATTTCAAAAAATTTCACTATTTTACACGAACAAAAAAAATTGGGCAATATTGTGATACAATTCAAAGTTTTATATGACACCATTTTGCATTAAAAAGTAATAATTTTACATTAAAAAAGTAATAATTGTACGAGAAAATATTGCAATGTTACAGAAACAGAAAGAATATGAGAAATTGTTCCCAATTTTATAAGAAAAAAGCTGACACATTTTAGTTATTTTTTTTTTAATGTTTTGTTTGTAATTGGTTTTTAATCTTCATGATTTACTTCAAGTTATTACAGTATGTCTCTATATACATATTTATTTTATTATTTTTATTAATTTTGGCCGAAGGGCGCTCGTTTCAATTTCTTACACACACTTGTTATTTCATATGTTGACCAGAGGGGGAGCACTTTTAAAAGCGACACACAGTCGATTTGAAAAAAATCCCTCCTTTTTGGGACCACCCTCATTTTGATAGATGTCACCAGCAGGGGTGCAAATGAGACATTGTCTATTATGTTATTGATTTATGTCATCACTTGTTCACACCTCCTCATATGGAAGATACTTTTCCTTCTTCATGTCTCAAGGAGGGTGGAAATACAAGAACACACACACACACACACACACGTTTGTGTATTTCTTACCTTTTTGAGACCTAAGAAAAATGCCTCCCTCTTTAGGACCAGCCTTTCTAGATATATAAAGAAGTGTATTTACAACATTCATAATATATACATACTATGCAAATATTTAAAAAAAAAAGCTTGTTGTGAAAAATGAGCTGGAATTTCACAAGAAAAGCTTAGAATTTTTGCAGTGCTATAATAAAAGTGGTCATTTTACTCGGCGCAAGTCAAAATTGTACAAGAAAAACTGAACATTCGTGCAATATTACGATAAAAGTTGGAATTTTACTCAATAACAGTCGCAATTTTACGAGAAAAGCTTAAAATGTTGGCAATTTTATGAAAAGAGTCGTCATTTTACTCGACAAAAGTCACAATTTTATAAGACAACTCTAAAATGTTGGCAATATTATAATAATAGGCGGAATTTTACTTGGCAAAAGTATGACAAAAGTCATCATTTCAAAAAAAATTCACTATTTTACACGAACAAAAAAAATTGGGCAATATTGTGATACAATTCAGAGTTTTATATGACACCATTTTGCATTAAAAAGTAATAATTTTACATAAAAAAGTAATAATTGTACGAGAAAATATTGCAATGTTACAGAAACAGAAAGAATATGAGAAATTGTTCCCAATTTTATAAGAAAAAAGCTGACACATTTTATTTATTTTTTTTATTTTTTTTAATGTTTTGTTTGTAATTGGTTTTTAATCTTCATGATTTACTTCAAGTTATTACAGTATGTCTCTATATACATATTTATTTTATTATTTTTATTAATTTTGGCCGAAGGGCGCTCATTTCAATTTCTTACACACACTTGTTATTTCATATGTTGACCAGAGGGGGAGCACTTTTAAAAGCGACACACAGTCGATTTGAAAAAAAATCCCTCCTTTTTGGGACCACCCTCATTTTGATAGATGTCACCAGCAGGGGTGCAAATGAGACATTGTCTATTATGTTATTGATTTATGTCATCACTTGTTCACACCTCCTCATATGGAAGATACTTTTCCTTCTTCATGTCTCAAGGAGGGTGGAAATACAAGAACACACACACACACACACACACACACACACACACACACACACACACACACACACGTTTGTGTATTTCTTACCTTTTTGAGACCTAAGAAAAATGCCTCCCTCTTTAGGACCAGCCTTTCTAGATATATAAAGAAGTGTATTTACAACATTCATAATATATACATACTATGCAAATATTTAAAAAAAAAAGCTTGTTGTGAAAAATGAGCTGGAATTTCACAAGAAAAGCTTAGAATTTTGGCAGTGCTATAATAAAAGTGGTCATTTTACTTAAAATTGTACAAGAAAAACTGAACATTCGTGCAATATTACGATAAAAGTTGGAATTTTACTCAATAACAGTCGCAATTTTACGAGAAAAGCTTAAAATGTTGGCAACTTTATGAAAAGAGTCGTCATTTTACTCGACAAAAGTCACAGTTTTATAAGACAACTCTAAAATGTCGGCAATATTATGATAATAAGCGGAATTTTATTTGGCAAAAGTATGACAAAAGTCATCATTTCAAAAAAATTTCACTATTTTACACGAACAAAAAAAATTGGGCAATATTGTGATACAATTCAGAGTTTTATATGACACCATTTTGCATTAAAAAGTAATAATTTTACATAAAAAAGTAATAATTGTACGAGAAAATATTGCAATGTTACAGAAACAGAAAGAATATGAGAAATTGTTCCCAATTTTATAAGAAAAAAGCTGACACATTTTAGTTTTTTTTTTTTTTATGTTTTGTTTGTAATTGGTTTTTAATCTTCACGATTTACTTCAAGTTATTACAGTATGTCTCTATATACATATTTATTTTATTATTTTTATAAATTTTGGCCGAAGGGCGCTCGTTTCAATTTCTTACACACACTTGTTATTTCATATGTTGACCAGAGGGGGAGCACTTTTAAAAGCGACACACAGTCGATTTGAAAAAAATCCCTCCTTTTTGGGACCACCCTCATTTTGATAGATGTCACCAGCAGGGGTGCAAATGAGACATTGTCTATTATGTTATTGATTTATGTCATCACTTGTTCACACCTCCTCATATGGAAGATACTTTTCCTTCTTCATGTCTCAAGGAGGGTGGAAATACAAGAACACACACACACACACACACACGTTTGTGTATTTCTTACCTTTTTGAGACCTAAGAAAAATGCCTCCCTCTTTAGGACCAGCCTTTCTAGATATATAAAGAAGTGTATTTACAACATTCATAATATATACATACTATGCAAATATTAAAAAAAGCTTGTTGTGAAAAATGAGCTCGAATTTTACAAGAAAAGCTTAGAATTTTGGCAGTGCTATAATAAAAGTGGTCATTTTACTTAAAATTGTACAAGAAAAACTGAACATTCGTGCAATATTATGATAAAAGTTGGAATTTTACTCAATAACAGTCGCAATTTTACAAGAAAAGCTTAAAATGTTGGCAATTTTATGAAAAGAGTCGTCATTTTACTCGACAAAAAGTCACAATTTTATAAGACAACTCTAAAATGTTGGCAATATTATGATAATAAGCGGAATTTTACTTGGCAAAAGTACGACAAAAGTCATCATTTCAAAAAAATTTCACTATTTTACACGAACAAAAAAAATTGGGCAATATTGTGATACGATTCAGAGTTTTATATGACACCATTTTGCATTAAAAAGTAATAATTTTACATAAAAAAAGTAATAATTGTACGAGAAAATATTGCAATATTACAGAAACAGAAAGAATATGAGAAATTGTTCCCAATTTTATAAGAAAAAAGCTGACACATTTTAGTTATTTTTTTTAATGTTTTGTTTGTAATTGGTTTTTAATCTTCATGATTTACTTCAAGTTATTACAGTATGTCTCTAGATACATACTTATTTTATTATTTTTATTAATTTTTGCCGAATGGCGCTCGTTTCAATTTCTTACACACACTTGTTATTTCATATGTTGACCAGAGGGGGAGCACTTTTAAAAGCGACACACAGTCGATTTGGAAAAAAACCTCCTTTTTGGGACCACCCT
The DNA here is from genome assembly GCF_033978685.3 of Nerophis lumbriciformis. Lineage (NCBI taxonomy): Eukaryota > Metazoa > Chordata > Actinopteri > Syngnathiformes > Syngnathidae > Nerophis > Nerophis lumbriciformis. Next base: position 30,086,761 of record NC_084577.2, on the reverse strand, counting down.
CATTTTGATAGATGTCACCAGCAGGGGTGCAAATGAGACATTGTCTATTATGTTATTGATTTATGTCATCACTTGTTCACACCTCCTCATATGGAAGATACTTTTCCTTCTTCATGTCTCAAGGAGGGTGGAAATACAAGAACACACACACACACACACATTCTTGTATTTGGTACCTTCTTGAGACCTGAGAAAAATGCGTCCCTCTTAGGGACCAGCCTTTCTAGATATATAAAGAAGTGTATTTACAACATTCATAATATATACATACTATGCAAATATTTAAAAAAAAGCTTGTTGTGAAAAATGAGCTGGAATTTCACAAGAAAAGCTTAGAATTTTGGCAGTGCTATAATAAAAGTGGTCATTTTACTTAAAATTGTACAAGAAAAACTGAACATTCGTGCAATATTATGATAAAATTTGGAATTTTACTCAATAACAGTCGCAATTTTACAAGAAAAGCTTAAAATGTTGGCAATTTTATGAAAAGAGTCGTCATTTCACTCGACAAAAGTCACAATTTTATAAGACAACTCTAAAATGTTGGCAATATTATGATAATAAGCGGAATTTTACATGGCAAAAGTATGACAAAAGTCATCATTTCAAAAAATTTCACTATTTTACACGAACAAAAAAAATTGGGCAATATTGGGATAAAACTCAGAGTTTTATATGACACCATTTTGCATTAAAAAGTAATAATTTTACATAAAAAAAGTAATAATTGTACGAGAAAATATTGCAATATTACAGAAACAGAAAGAATATGAGAAATTGTTCCCAATTTTATAAGAAAAAAGCTGACACATTTTAGTTAAATTTTTTATTTTTTGTAATGTTTTTTTGTAATTGGTTTTTAATCTTCATGATTTACTTCAAGTTATTACAGTATGTCTCTATATACATATTTATTTTATTATTTTTATTAATTTTGGCCGAAGGGCGCTCGTTTCAATTTCTTACACACACTTGTTATTTCATATGTTGACCAGAGGGGGAGCACTTTTAAAAGCGACACAGAGTCGATTTGAAAAAATCCCTCCTTTTTGGGACCACCCTCATTTTGATAGATGTCACCAGCAGGGGTGCAAATGAGACATTGTCTATTATGTTATTGATTTATGTCATCACTTGTTCACACCTCTTCATATGGAAGATACTTTTCCTTCTTCATGTCTCAAGGAGGGTGGAAATACAAGAACACACACAAACACACACACACACACACACACATTTGTGTATTTCTTACCTTTTTGAGACCTAAGAAAAATGCCTCCCTCTTTAGGACCAGCCTTTCTAGATATATAAAGAAGTGAATTTCCAACATTCATAATATATACATACTATGCAAATATTTAAAAAAATCTTGTTGTGAAAAATGAGCTGGAATTACACAAGAAAAGCTTAGATTTCTTGCAGTGCTATAATAAAAGTGGTCATTTTACTTAAAATTGTACAAGAAAAACTGAACATTTGTGCAATATTACGATAAAAGTTGGAATTTTACTCAATAACAGTCGCAATTTTACAAGAAAAGCTTAAAATGTTGGCAATTTTATGAAAAGAGTCGTCATTTTACTCGACAAAAGTCACGATTTTATAAGACAACTCAAAAATGTTGGCAATATTGTAATAATAAGCGGAATTTTACTTGGCAAAAGTACAACAAAATTCATCATTTCAAAAAATTTCACTATTTTACACGAACAAAAAAAATTGGGCAATATTGTGATCAAATTCAGAGTTTTATATGACACCATTTTGCATTAAAAAGTAATAATTTTACATAAAAAAGTAATAATTGTACGAGAAAATATTGCAATATTACAGAAACAGAAAGAATATGAGAAATTGTTCCCAATTTTATAAGAAAAAAGCTGACACATTTTAGTTAAATCTTTTATTTTTTTTAATGTTTTTTTGTAATTGGTTTTTAATCTTCATGATTTACTTCAAGTTATTACAGTATGTCTCTATATACATATTTATTTTATTATTTTTATTAATTTTTGCCGAATGGCGCTCGTTTCAATTCCTTACACACACTTGTTATTTCATATGTTGACCAGAGGGGGAGCACTTTTAAAAGCGACACACAGTCCATTTGAAAAAATCCCTCCTTTTTGGGACCACCCTCATTTTGATAGATGTCACCAGCAGGGGTGCAAATGAGACATTGTCTATTTATTGTTTTGTGTAATGTGCTTAAGGCCGATGACAAAGGAGTCAGGGACCACAGATGGCCCCTGTGCTGCACTTTGGACAACACAGCTGTAGAACTGTTAATAGTCTTAGTATCATAGTGTACATATAAAAGTACAGTCAGTCTATAAAGATATAAAGTCAAGTCGATATAAAAGCATGAGGTGAAGGCCCATAGTGGAGATGTTTGGTCTGATGTGATATCAGAAGACATTCAGTGCACATCATCAGTCATGTTCCCAACAGATGGAAGTGGGACCAAGCGAGGAAACATTCCTTTCCTCCTGGGGCCGTTTGTGTTGGAGCCCACTTTCACATGTTGTTCTTGTAAAGATCACATTCTGACTTTCACATGTTGTTCTTGTAATGACCACATTCTCCCCACATCAGCTTCCCTCCTTGAATCACTTCGGTACTCAAATGTTTCTTCTGAATGGGAATGAACAAAGTGTGTTATTTCAGGGAGACCTTGGTGCTCTCTCACGGACACACAGTGGAGAAGATGCAGCAGGAGCACAGGCAGCAGCTTGAGCAGGTAATTATTTTATTTGGATATTGTATTTGATTATTATTTATTTTATTTATTTTATTTATTTTATTTATTTTATTTATTTTATTTATTATTATTATTATTTATGTATGTTATTATTTTTATCATTATAATTATTATTATTATTATTTATGTATGTTATTATTTATTTATTATTATAATTATTATATATATATATTTTTTGTATTTATTTATTTCATTATTTATTTATGATTATTATTATTATTATTATTTTATTATGTATTTATTATTATTATAATTATTTTATTATGCATTTATTATTATTATTATTTATTTATTTATTATTATTTATGTGTGTTATTATTTATTTATTATTATAATTATTATTTATTTATTTAATTATTTTTTTCATTATTTATTTATTTTTATTATTATTATTACTATTATTATTTTATTATTTATTTATTTTTATTATTACTATTTATTTATTCATCATTATTATTATTTATTTATTATTATTATTATTTATGTATCAATTGTATTATTTATTTTATTTATTATTATTATTATTTATGTATGTTATTATTTCTATCATTATAATTATTATTATTATTATTTATGTATGTTATTATTTATTTATTATTATAATTATTATATGTATATATATATTTGTATTTATTTATTTCATTATTTATTTATGATTATTATTATTATTATTATTATTATTTTATTATGTATTTATTATTATTTTATTATGCATTTATTATTATTATTATTTATTTATGTATTATTATTTATGTATGTTATTATTTATTTATTATTATAATTATTATTTATTTATTTAATAAATTTTTTCATTATTTATTTATTTTTATTATTATTATTACTATTAATATTTTATTATTTATTTATTTTTATTATTATTATTTATTTATTCATCATTATTATTATTTATTTATTATTATTATTATTTATGTATCAATTGTATTATTTATGTATTATTTATTATTATTATTATTAATTTTTTAATTATTTGTTTTATTACTTGTGTATTATTATTCTCATTTATTATTATTATTATTGTGTATTTATTTTATTAATTATTTATTAATTTATTTATTTATTACTATTATTATTATTATTATTATTATTTATGTATGTTATTATTTATTTACTATTATAATTATTATTATTATTTATTGTATTATTTATTTATTCATTTTAATATTTATTATTATTTATTTTATTATTCATTTATTATAATTATTTATGTATTTATTTATTTTTATTTTTTATTTTTTATTATTATTATTCATTTATTTTATTATTTATTACAGTTTGAAGTAACTTTCTTAAATGCCATACAAGGCGTTGAAATCGCCATGTAAAATCGCTAATGCTAATCAGTAGCATGTAGATGGCACATCCAATGTAAACTAGCATCAAGCTAGCGCAT
>NC_084577.2:30050086-30077586 GCF_033978685.3 Nerophis lumbriciformis | reverse complement strand
AGATAGCATTTTAGCATTAGCATGCTAACAGTTGAAATCTGTCAAGTACCAAGTCAGATCTCTTTAAACTGTACGCATGCAAAATTAGCTTTAAAATAGAGCGTGTTAGCATTAGCATGCTAACAATTGAAATGCATCAAGTACCAAGTCAGAGCTCTTTAAATCGTACGAATGTAAAATTAGCTTTAAAAGATAACATGGTAACGTTAGCGTGCTAACAGTTGAAATGCATCAAGTACCAAGTCAGACTTCTTTAAATCGTACGCATGTAAAATTTGCTTTAAAAGATAACATGTTAACCTTAGCATGCTAACAGTTGAAATGCGTCAAGTACCAAGTCGGATCTCTTTAAATCGTACGCATGTAAAATTAGCTTTAAAAGATAGCATGTTAGCTTTAGCATGCTAACAGTTGAAATGCGTCAAGTACCAAGTCAGTGCTCTTTAAATCGTACGCATGTAAATTTAGCTTTAGAAGATAGCATGTTAGCTTTAGCATGCTAACAGTTGAAATGTGTCAAGTACCAAGTCAGAGCTCTTTAAATCGTACGCATGTAAAATTAGCTTTAAAAGAAGGCATTTTAGCGTTAGCATGCTAACAGTTGAAATGCGTCAAGTACCAAGTCGGATTTCTTAAAATCGTACGCATGTAAAATTTGCTTTAAAAGATAGCATGATAGCATTAGCATGCTAGCAGTTGAAATGCGTCAAGTACCAAGTCGGATCTCTTTAAATCGTACGCATGTAAAATTAGCTTTAAAAGATAGCATGTTAGCATTAGCATGCTAACAGTTGAAATGCGTCAAGTACCAAGTCAGATCTTTTTAAATCGTACGCATGTAAAATTAGCTTTAAAAGATAGCATGTTAGCATTAGCATGCTAACAGTTGAAATCTGTCAAGTACCAAGTCAGATTTCTTTAAACTGTACGCATGTAAAATTAGCTCTAAAATAGAGCATGTTAGCATTAGCATGCTAACAATTGAAATGTGTCAAGTACCAAGTCAGAGCTCTTTAAATTGTACGCATGTAAAATTTGCTTTAAAAGATAACATGTTAACGTTAGCGTGCTAACAGTTGAAATCCATCAAGTACCAAGTCAGACTTCTTTAAATCGTACGCATGTAAAATTTGCTTTAAAAGATAACATGTTAACCTTAGCATGCTAACAGTTGAAATGCGTCAAGTACCAAGTCGAATTTCTTAAAATCGTACGCATGTAAAATTAGCTTTAAAAGATAGCATGTTAGCATTAGCATGCTAACAGTTGAAATGCGTCAAGTACCAAGTCGGATCTCTTTAAATCGTACTCATGTAAAATTACCTTTAGAAGATAGCATGTTAGCGTTAGCATGATTTATTATTTATTATAACAGTTGAAATGCATCAAGTACCAAGTCAGATTTCTTTAAATCGTACACATGTAAAATTAGCTTTAAAATATAACATGTTAACGTTAGCGTGCTAGCAGTTGAAATGTGTCAAGTACCAAGTCAGATTTCTTAAAATCATACACATGTAAAATTGGCTTAAAAATATAGCATGTTAGCATTAGCATGCTAACTGTTGAAATGTGTCAAGTACCAAGTCAGATCTCTTTAAATCGTACGCATGTAAAATTAGCTTTAAAAGATAGCATGTTAGCATTAGCATGCTAACAGTTGAAATGCGTCAAGTACCAAGTCAGATTTCTTAAAATCGTACGCATGTAAAATTAGCTTTAAAAGATAGCATGTTAGCGTTAGCATGCTAACAGTTGAAATGCGTCAAGTACCAAGTCAGAGCTCTTTAAATCGTACGCATGTAAAATTAGCTTTAAAAGATAACATGGTAACGTTAGCGTGCTAACAGTTGAAATGCATCAAGTACCAAGTCAGAGCTTTTTAAATCGTACGCATGTAAAATTAGCTTTAAAAGATAACATATTAACGTTAGCATGCTAACAGTTGAAATGCGTCAAGTACCAAGTCGGATTTCTTAAAATCGTACGCATGTAAAATTAGCTTTAAAAGATAGCATGTTAGCATTAGCATGCTAACAGTTGAAATGCGTCAAGTACCATGTCGGATCTCTTTAAATCGTACGCATGTAAATTTAGCTTTAGAAGATAGCATGTTAGCGTTAGCATGGTAACAGTTGAAATATGTCAAGTACCAAGTCAGAGCTCTTTAAATCGTACGCATGTAAAATTTGCTTTAAAAGGTAGGATGTCAATGTTAGCATGCTAACAGTTGAAATGCGTCAAGTACCAAGTCAGACTTCTTTAAATCATACGCATGTAAAACTAGCTTTAAAAGTTAGCATGATATTGCTAGCATGCTAACCATTGAAATACATCAAGTACCAAGTCAGATTTTTTTTAATTGTACGCATGTAACATTAGCTTTAAATTTAGCATGATATTGCTAGCATGCTAGCACGTGTCAAGTACCAAATTATATGACTCTCAGGCATTCGGCTTTTGAATTAGGTAAAAAAGTTAGCATGATAATGTTAGCATGTTAACATTTAGCACGTATCAAGTACCAAGTTGTATGAGTCTAAAGCGTTCGGCTGTAAAATTACCCCAAAAAATTAGCATGATAATGCTAGCATGCTAACAGTTAGCACGTATCATATCATGTACTAAGTTATATGACTCTCAGGCATTCAGCTTTTAAATTAACTAGAAAAGTTAGCATGTTAAGTTAGCACGTGTCAAGTACCAAGTTATATGAGTCTGAGGCGTTCGGCTGTAAAATGACCCAAAATCTTAGCATGATAATGCTGGCGTGCTAACAGTTAGCATGTATCAAGTACCAAGTTGTATGACTCTCAGGCATTCGGCTTTTAAATTAGGTAAAAAAAAGTAAGCATGCTAATGCTAGCATGCTAACAGTTAGCATGTGTCAAGTACCAAGTTACATGACTCTGAGGCATTCGGCTGTAAAATTACCCAAAAAACTTAGCATGATAATGCTAGCATGCTAACAGTTAGCCTGTGTCAAGTACCAAGTTATATGAGTCTGAGGCGTTCGGCTGTAAAATTACCCCAAAAAATTAGCATGATAATGCTAGCATGCTAACAGTTATCACGTATCATGTACCAAGTTATATGACTCTCAGGCATTCAGCTTTTAAATTAGCTAGAAAAGTTAGCATGTCAAGTTAGCATGTGTAAAGTACCAAGTTATATGAGTCTGAGGCGTTCGGCTGTAAAATTACCCCAAAAAATTAGCATGATAATGCTAGCATGCTAACAGCTAGCACGTATCATGTACCAAGTTATATGACTCTCAGGCATTCAGCTTTTAAATTAGCTACAAAAGTTAGCATGTTAAGTTAGCACGTGTCAAGTACCAAGTTATATGAGTCTGAGGCGTTCGGCTGTAAAATGACCCAAAAACTTAGCATGATAATGCTGGCATGCTAACAGTTAGCATGTATCAAGTACCAAGTTGTATGACTCTCAGACATTCGGCTTTTAAATTAGGTAAAAAAAAAGTAAGCATGATAATGCTAGCATGCTAACAGTTAGCATGTGTCAAGTACCAAGTTATATGACTCTCAGGCATTCGGCTTTTAAATTAGGTAAAAAAAAGTTAGCATGATAATGCTAGCATGCTAACAGTTAGCATGTGTCAAGTACCAAGTTACATGACTCTGAGGCATTCGGCTGTAAAATTACCCCAAAAACATAGCATGATCATGCTAGCATGCTAACAGTTAGCCTGTGTCAAGTACCAAGTTATATGAGTCTGAGGCGTTCGGCTGTAAAATTACCCCAAAAAATTAGCATGATAATGCTAGCATGCTAACAGTTAGCATGTATCAAGTACCAAGTTGTATGACTCTCAGGCATTCAGCTTTTAAATTAGCTAGAAAAGTTAGCATGTCAAGTTAGCACGTGTCAAGTACCAAGTTATATGAGTCTGAGGCGTTCGGCTGTAAAATGACCCAAAAACTTAGCATGATCATGCTGGCGTGCTAACAGTTAGCATGTGTCAAGTACCAAGTTACATGACTCTCAGGCATTCGGCTGTTAAATTACCTAAAAAAGTTAGCATGGTAACAGTTGGCATGTGTCAAGTACCAAGTTACATGACTCTCAGGCGTTCGGCTGTAAAATTACCCCAAAAAATTAGCATGATAATGCTAGCATGCTAACAGTTAGCACGTATCATGTACCAAGTTATATGACTCTCAGGCATTCAGCTTTTAAATTAGCTAGAAAAGTTAGCATGTTAAGTTAGCACGTGTCAAGTACCAAGTTATATGAGTTTGAGGCGTTCGGCTGAAAAATGACCCAAAAACTTAGCATGATAATGCTGGCGTGCTAACAGTTAGCATTTATCAAGTACCAAGTTGTATGACTCTCAGACATTCGGCTTTTAAATTAGGTAAAAAAAAAGTTAGCATGATAATGCTAGCATGCTAGCAGTTAGCCTCTGTCAAGTACCAAGTTATATGAGTCTGAGGCGTTCGGCTGTAAAATTACCCCAAAAAATTAGCATGATAATGCGAGCATGCTAACAGTTAGCCTGTGTCAAGTACCAAGTTATATGAGTCTGAGGCGTTCGGCTGTAAAATTACCCCAAAAAATTAGCATGATAATGCTAGCATGCTAACAGTTAGCACGTATCAAGTACCAAGTTACATGACTCTCAGTCATTCGGCTGCAAAATTGGCTAAAAAAGTTAGCATGGTAACAGTTAGCATGTATCAAGTACCAAGTTACATGACTCTCAGGCATTCGGCTGCAAAATTGGCTAAAAAAGTTAGCATGGTAACAGTTAGCATGTATCAAGTACCAAGTTATATGACTCTCAGGCATTCGGCTGCAAAATTGGCTAAAAAAGTTAGCATGGTAACAGTTAGCATGTATCAAGTACCAAGTTACATGACTCTCAGGCATTCGGCTGTTAAATTAGCTTAAAAAAAAAGTTAGCATGGTAACAGTTAGCATGTGTCAAGTACCAAGTTATATGACTCTCAGGCATACGGCTGCAAAATTGGCTAAAAAAGTTAGCATGCTAACAGTTATCACGCATCATGTACCAAGTTATATGACTCTCAGGCATTCGGCTGCAAAATTGGCTAAAAAAGTTAGCATGGTAACAGTTAGCATGTATCAAGTACCAAGTTGTATGACTCTCAGGCATTCGGCTGCAAAATTGGCTAAAAAAGTTAGCATGGTACCAGTTGGCATGTGTCAAGTACCAAGTTACATGACTCTCAGGCATACGGCTGCAAAATTGGCTAAAAAAGTTAGCATGCTAATTTTTTTTTTAGTATCTTCATGTACAACATGTATCAAAGTGGCCCCCCACATTCCTTCATGTTTATTCAGGCGCCCCCCCCCCCCCCCCTGCTGTACAAAGTGTGCACAGCCCTGACATCAACAACACCCGGCGGGGGCTGTTGCTGCACAGGTTGTTGTTCCATGAAAACACTTTAGTGACCTCACTCGCGTTTATACCCGTGCAGCAGGAAGTGGTCACTCGGTGCCCTTTTTAAACACACCCAGCAGCTGTGTACACACACACACACACACACACACACACACACACACACACACACACACACACACACACACACACACACACACACACACACTAAGTGTGCTGCTCACACGCACATTCTCCCCGTAAAGAGGAAGTGTTGTTTTCTCATTTGATGCTACTCACGCAAACACAACCTTTTAAAAAAGTGTTACAATACCGCAAGCACAACACACACACACACACACACACACACACACACACACACACACACACACACACACACACACACACATTTCCACGCTAATGAAGTCTTGTTTGTCCTCTGACAGATGAAGGCGAGTACAAAACATTCCCAACAACACTTTAGCTGGTGTACTACAGTAAGGTGTGTACATGCAGGGTTCCTCCTACAAAATAAAAGCCGCTACACCTTAAAAATGAGTGTTTTTTTCACGTGGAAATGACGTAAAGTAATTGTTTATCACTTAGCAATAACGCTACATGATGCTTAGTGTTCGACTGAAGCTGCATCTAAAACTTGTAGATCATCCTCATTATCTTCAGGCTCAAAAATAGAAGTTTCTAAATCATCATTTTGTCCCAAAGTAGTCTTTGTTGTCTCTCATCAAGTCTGCCATGATTAGTAGTCTTCTTGTTGTTGTTGAAGGGGAAGTGAACGTTGTGATGAGTCTGTGAAATGAATACTTAAAATGATGAACATATGTAAACATTACATGTTATTATGAATGTTACTAGATACTACATAAATACTTACAGCATGTATATAATACTTAAAATGATGAAAATATGTAAATATTACATGTTGTTAGGAATGTTACTACATTACATATATACTTACAGTGTGTATATAATACTTAAAATGATGAAAATATGTAAATATTGCATATTGTTAGGAATGTTACTACATTACATATATACTTACAGCGTGTATATAATACTTAAAATGCTGAAAATATGTAAATATTACATGTTATTATGAATGTTACTACATTACATACATACTTACAGCGTGTATATAATACTTAAAATGCTGAAAATATGTAAATATTACATGTTATTATGAATGTTACTACAATATACATATATACACTTACAGTGTGTATGTAATTCTTAAAATTATGAAAATATGTAAATATTACATGTTATTAAGAATGTTACTAGATACTACTTTTATACTTACAGCGTGTACTTAAAATGAGGAAAACATGTAAATATTACATGTTATTAAGAATGTTACTAGATAGTACTTTTATCCTTACAGCGTTTACTTAAAATGAGGAAAATATGTAAATATTACATGTTATTAAGAATGTTACTTACCTTGATGGAGGTTTTTGGATGACTTTAGAGCACTTTATAGGCGGAATGGAGCGATTCCTATTAACTCCATTGTTAGCTGACTTTTGCTAGCCTTTGTTATATATATATTTTGTACACACACACACACACACATATATATATATATATACCTGTATATATATATATATATATATATATATATATATATATATATATATATATATATATATATATATATATATATATATATGTGTGTGTGTGTGTGTGTGTGTGTGTGTGTGTGTGTGTGTGTGTGTGTGTGTGTGTGTGTGTGTGTGTGTGCAAAATATATATATATTTTTTTGTACACACACACACGCACACACACACACACACATATATATATATATATGTGTGTGTGTGTATACAATATATATATATCTATATATATATATATATATATATATATACATATAAATATATATATATATATTATATATACAGTATATACATATGTGTGTGTGTGTGTGTGTGTGTGTGTGTGTGTGTGTGTGTGTGTGTGTGTGTGTGTGTGTGTGTGTGTGTGTGTGTGTGTACACATTAGATTAATATAATGGATATATAATTAATAATTAATATAATTGGATATTTAGAGTATGTGAAAGTTGGACTCCTACCTTGTTTACTTCTGTGACGACCTCCTTGAAGTTTTGTAATCAATCAGAAATATCAAGCAGCTAACATGGATAAGTGTGGAGAGTGTTTAGCATTTTTCCCATCATACTTTGTGATGGATTTAAATGGATGTAATCCAGATTGTGTTATATTGTGTTATGTGTGACCATAGCATTTTTTGTTGGTTTGATTGATTTTTTTTTTATTTATTTTTTTTTGCACCATGACTAGGGAAGGTTGTTTGCATATAAGTAAATGCTGCGCTTGGTCTCCTCCAAAGCACTGAAATGGGTCATAGGCCTGACGTGCTCATGTTGTCCACGAAATGGCGACATTCAGCGGCGTATTTACTGACTTTTTGAAAGGAATGGAAATCTCCCTGCGGCCAGGATCCTTATCGAACTCACGTGGTAGTTTGGACACCCTGTTTTTATTGCTTAGCAACGAACCGCTTGAACGCTACGTGCAGGAAGAAGGAGCCTCACATGCCGCTGACAAGCGTGCACCCCGGCAATAACTTGAGTGTGACACGTATGTGTAACATTACAGGCCTGTTCAACACACACACACATAGGTGTGTGTACATACAGTAGTGTGTTGTGTTACACTGGGATTCCCCTCAGCCAAGGAGCAGATGTTGACGTGCACAAGCTGACTTATAGACAAGAACAAGTACTAAAAAACTCCACGCAATCATCTTTTAATTCACCATGAATAATTAAGTGTAATTTACAATGAATAAATGTTTTTTTATAATAAATACATTTACATAATTTACAATGAATAAATGTAATTTACAATAAATAAACAAACAAATAAATCAATATAATTTACAATAATTGACCAATCAATATAGTTGTTAGTAAATGAATGTGTAAATAAATACATTCATATAATTTAAACTAAATAGACAATTAAATGCATATAATTTATAATAAATAAACAAAGAAATACATGTAGTTTACAATAAATAAATAAATTTAATGTACGATAAATACATTAATACATGTCATTTACAATAGATAAATAAATACATGTAATTTAAAATTAATTTTAAAAATCAATAAATGCCATTTAAAATAAATAACAAATACATGTGATTTACAATAAATGAAACAATTATACATGTAATTTGCAATCAAATAAATACTTGAACTTAAATTACAATAAATAAATATGTGTGATTTAAAAGTAAATAAACAAACAAATACATGTAGCTTACAATAAATAAACAAATAGATACATGTAACTTGCAGTAAATAAACCAATAAATACATGTAATTTACAATAAATAAACATATAAATAAATAAAGTAAATTTACAATAAATACATTGATACATGTCATTTACAATAGATAAATAAATACATGTCATTTAAAATGAATTTAAAAAATCAATAAATGTCATTTAAAATAAATAAACAAATACATGTGATTTACAATAAATGAAACAATTATAAATGTAATTTGCAATCAAATAAATACTTGAACTTAAATTACAATAAATAAATATGTGTGATTTAAAAGTAAATAAACAAACAAATACATGTAGCTTACAATAAATAAACAAATAGATACATGTAACTTGCAGTAAATAAACCAATAAATACATGTAATTTACAATAAATAAATAAAGTAAATTTACAATAAATACATTGATGCATGTCATTTACAATAGATAAATAAATACATGTCATTTAAAATGAATTTAAAAAATCAATAAATGTCATTTAAAATACATAAACAAATACATGTAATTTACAATAAATAAAACAATTATAAATGTAATTTGCAATCAAACAAATAAATACTTGAACTTAATTTACAATAAATAAATGTGTGTAATTTAAAAATAAATAAACAAACATATACATGTAGCTTACAATAAATAAACAAATAGATACATGTAACTTGCAGTAAATAAACCAATAAATACGTGTCATTTACAATAAATAAACAAATAAATAAATAAAGTAAATTTACAATAAATACATTGATACATGTCATTTACAATAGATAAATAAATACATGTAATTTAAAATGACTTAAAAAATCAATAAATGTCATTTAAAATAAATAAACAAATACATGGGATTTACAATAAATGAAACAATTATAAATGTAATTTGCAATCAAATAAATACTTGAACTTAAATTACAATAAATAAATGTGTGATTTAAAAGTAAATAAACAAACAAATACATGTAGCTTACAATAAATAAACAAATAGATACATGTAACTTGCAGTAAATAAACCAATAAATACATGTAATTTACAATAAATAAACATATAAATAAATAAAGTAAATTTACAATAAATACATTGATACATGTCATTTACAATAGATAAATAAATACATGTCATTTAAAATGAATTAAAAAAATCAATAAATGTCATTTAAAATAAATAAACAAATACATGTAATTTACAATAAATAAAACAATTATAAATGTAATTTGCAATCAAACAAATAAATACTTGAACTTAATTTACAATAAATAAATGTGAGTAATTTAAAAATAAATAAACAAACAAATACATGTAGCTTACAATAAATAAACAAATAGATACATGTAACTTGCAGTAAATAAACCAATAAATACATGTAATTTACAATAAATAAACAAATAAATAAATAAAGTAAATTTACAATAAATACATTGATACATGTCATTTACAATAGATAAATAAATACATGTAATTTAAAATGAATTTAAAAAAATCAATAAATGTCATTTAAAATAAATAAACAAATGCATGTAATTTACAATAAATAAAACAATTATAAATGTAATTTGCAATCAAACAAATAAATACTTGAACTTAATTTACAATAAATAAATGTGAGTAATTTAAAAATAAATAAACAAACGAATACATGTAGCTTACAATAAATAAACAATTAGATACGTGTAACTTGCAGTAAATAAACCAATAAATACATGTAATTTACAATAAATAAGCAAATAGATAAATAAAGTAAATTTACAATAAATACATTGATACATGTCATTTACAATAGATAAATAAATACATGTCATTTAAAATGAATTTTAAAAAATCAATAAATGTCATTTAAAATAAATAAACAAATACATGTAATTTACAATAAAGGAAACAATTATAAATGTAATTTGCAATCAAATAAATACTTGAACTTAAATTACAATAAATAAATATGTGTGATTTAAAAGTAAATAAACAAACAAATACATGTAGCTTACAATAAATAAACAAATAGATACATGTAACTTGCAGTAAATAAACCAATAAATACGTGTCATTTACAATAAATAAACAAATAAATAAATAAAGTAAATTTACAATAAATACATTGATACATGTCATTTACAATAGATAAATAAATACATGTAATTTAAAATGAATTAAAAAAATCAATAAATGTCATTTAAAATAAATAAACAAATACATGTGATTTACAATAAATGAAACAATTATAAATGTAATTTGCAATCAAATAAATACTTGAACTTAAATTACAATAAATAAATATGTGTGATTTAAAAGTAAATAAACAAACAAATACATGTAGCTTACAATAAATAAACAAATAGATTCATGTAACTTGCAGTAAATAAACCAATAAATACATGTAATTTACAATAAATAAACATATGAATAAATAAAGTAAATTTACAATAAATACATTGATACATGTCATTTACAATAGATAAATAAATACATGTAATTTAAAATGAATTAAAAAAATCAATAAATGTCATTTAAAATAAATAAACAAATACATGTGATTTACAATAAATGAAACAATTATAAATGTAATTTGCAATCAAACAAATAAATACTTGAACTTCATTTACAATAAATAAATGTGAGTCATTTTAAAATAAATAAACAAACAAATACATGTAGCTTACAATAAATAAACAAATAGATACATGTAACTTGCAGTAAATAAACCAATAAATACATGTAATTTACAATAAATAAACATATAAATAAATAAAGTAAATTTACAATAAATACATTGATACATGTCATTTACAATAGATAAATAAATGCATGTCATTTAAAATGAATTTAAAAAAATCAATAAATGTCATTTAAAATAAATAAATAAATACATGTGATTTACAATAAATGAAACAATTATACATGTAATTTGCAAACAAATAAATACTTGAACTTAATTTACAATAAATAAATGTGAGTAATTTAAAAATAAATAAACAAACAAATACATGTAGCTTACAATAAATAAACAAATAGATACATGTAACTTACAGTAAATAAACCAATAAATACACGAAACTTACAATTAATAAACAAATAAATACATGTAACGTACAATAAATAAACAAAGAAGACATGTCATTTGCAATAAACAAATAAATAAACTTAATTTACAATAAATAAATATAATTTACAATAAATAAATAATGTCATTTAAAATTAAATGAACAAATAAATACATGTCATTAACAGTAAATACATTTAATTTGCAATCAAACAAATACATCATTAAACATTATTTACAGTAAATAAATGCATGTCATTTAAAATAGATATACAAAATAAATACATATCATTTACAATAAATAAACACAAGTAATTTACAATAAATGAAGGAAGAAATAAATGTAATTTACACTGGGGGTTGAATATTTTTATGCAACACAACATTTGAAATAAATATGTTTTTAACTTTCATCAATATTAATAAACATGTTTGTTTTTTATGTCTGCAAATTAAACCCTGATTGTTTTAAGGTGGACCATCAAGTGTGTTTTACTCCTTTATTCATATATGAAGAAGACAAATGACCCCAAAAGGGACAAGCGGTAGAAAATGGATGGATGGATGATGGTGTGCATGTCTCATATTTGGCTCAACTTGATCAGAACAAGACGTCATGAAGATGTGTGTGCACTGGACGCCACCTAGTGGCAATAAGTGGTACTGCCTTGTCTGGACCTCACATCCCAGCAGCTAAAGAGCCGTGCTGAACAATGAGCCGCTGTTACATGATACAAGATGTCTTCCCCCTCCAACCCCCCAGGTGGCGCTGCTGCAGGAGACGGTGAGAGCTGACGGCGGCCTTGTCTGCAGCTCGCCGGGAGCTTCTTAGGCCACGCCCCTCTCACCTTCTCCACCCTCCTCCTGGGGAGAAGCATCTCTGCCGACCCACGCCAGGCCTTTTCCCGGCACTCAGACACACCTTGCCCACACTGAAGGTGAGCAGTGTCCACAACACTGCTTTTCACCTTGCAGGTGATGCAAGGTGCACACACACACACACACACACACACAAACACACACAAGCTTTTCAGCCCTTTGAGACACTTGTGATTAAGGGCTATATAAATAAACGTTGATTGATTGATTGATTGATTTTCCATGCCTAAATGAATGCACCTGATTCTTTTTGTGTGTTTGAATTTTGTGAACTGATTTTTTCTTTCTTTTTTTTACGTTTAATAATGCTCACAATTTCATAGAACGAAAATGTGTTAGCATAATGTGTGTGTAGAAATGATGTTCCTTGAATACAGTGTTGTAGAATTATGTGGGTAAAAATTCAGTGTAAAAATAGTCAGTGAAAAAAAAAAAACTGTGCAAAAACATTTCAGAGTAAAAAAAAAAAAATTTGTGAAAAATTTCTGAGTAAAAAAAATTATTGCAGGAATATTCAGTGCAAAAACATTTCCATGTAAAAAAAAAATCAACGTAAAAAAAAATAGATATAAACATATGTAAAAGAATTCAGTGCAAAAAAAATCAGTGGAAAAAAACCAGCACAGAACTATTCAGTACAAACAAAATTCAGTGTAAAAAAAAATTCAGTGCAAAAAACATTCAGTGTAAAAAAAATGCAAAGTATAACAATTCAGTGTAAAATGAGCATGAAATGCTTTGATCTTAATTACTATTTCTGCACTAAAAGAAATGTACACAGAATTTTTTTGCACTCAAATTATTGACACTTGATCTTTTACGCTGAAATTTTTCTACACTGAATATTTCTGCTCTAAATTGTCTACACTGAATTATTGTTTACACTGAATATCTCAGAAATATTTTTTTTACACTGAATTTTCTTTTGCATCGAATACTTCTGCACTCAAATTTTTGACACTCAATTTTTTTACACTGACATTTTTTTTACATTTATCTCTGCACTGATTTTTACTACGTTAAATTTTTTTTGCTCTCAGTATTTTTAAACTGAAATTTTTTTTACACTGAAATTTTTTTACACTTATCTCTGCAGTGATTTTTACAACGTTAAAAAAAAATTGCACTCAATTTTTTGCACTCATTGTTTTTACACTGAATATTTCCGCAATGTTTTGTTTTTTACACTGAAATATTTTTTGCATTGAATATTTCTGCACTGAAATTTTTGACACTCAATTTTTTTTCACTCAATTTTTTTACACTTATCTCTGCACTGATTTTTACTACGTTCAATTTTTTTTGCACTCAATTTTTTGCACTCAGTATTTTTACACTGAATATTTCCGCAATGATTTTTTTTTTTACTGAATTTTCTTTTGCATTGAATATTTCTGCACTCAAATTTTTGACACTCAATTTTTTTATACTGAAATTTTTTTTACACTTATCTCTGCATTGATTTTTACTACGTTCAATTTTTTTTGCACTGAATTTTTTGCACTCACTATTTTTACACTGAATATTTCTGCAAATTTTTTTTTTTTACACTGACATTTTTTTTTGCACTGAATATTTCTTCTCTCTAATTTTTCATACTGAATTTTTCCCCAAATATCTCTGCACTGATTTTTACTACGTTCAATTTTTTTTTGCACTGAATTTTTTGCACTCAGTATTTTTACACTGAATATTTCCGCAAAGATTTTTTTTTACACTGACATTTTTTTTTGCACTGAATATTTCTGCACACAATTTTTTGACACTCAATTTTTTTACACTTATCTCTGCACTGATTTTTACTACGTTCAATTTTTTTTGCACTGAATTTTTTGCACTCAGTATTTTTACACTGAATGTTTCCGCAATGATTTTTTTTTTACGGAATTTTCTTCACATTGAATATTTCTGCACTCAAATTTTTGACACTCAATTTTTTTTATACTGAAATTCTTTTTACACTTATCTCTGCACTGATTTTTACTACGTTCAATTTTTTTGCACTGAATTTTTTGCACTCACTATTTTTACACTGAATATTTCCGCAATGATTTTTTTTTTTTTACACTGACTTTTTTTGCACTGAATATTTCTGCTCTCTAATTTTTCATACTGAAATTTTCCCCAAATATCTCTGCACTGATTTTTACTACGTTCAATTTTTTTTTGCACTGAATTCTTTGCACTCAGTATTTTTACACTGAATATTTCCACAATGATTTTTTTTTTTACTGAATTTTCTTTTGCATTGAATATTTCTGCACTCAAATTTTTGACACTCAATTTTTTTAAACTGACATTTTTTTTACACTTATCTCTGCACTGATTTTTACTACGTTCAATTTTTTTTTTTGCACTCAATTTTTTGCACTCAGTATTTTTACACTGAAATTTTTTTACACTTATCTCTGCAGTGATTTTTACTGCGTTACATTTTTTTTGCACTCAATTTTTTGCACTCTGTTTTTACACTGAATATTTCCGCAATGATTTTTTTTTCTACACTGAATTTTTTTTTTGCATTCAATATTTCTGCACTGAAATTTTTGACACTCAATTTTTTTTAAACTTATCTCTGCACTGATTTTTACTACATTCAATTTTTTTGCACTGCATTTTTTGCACTCAATATTTTTTTTACACTCAATTTTCTTTTGCTTTGAATATTTCTGCACACAATCTTTTGACACTCAATTTTTTTAAACTGACATTTTTTTACACTTATCTCTGCACTGATTTTTACTACATTAAATTTTTTTTGCACTGAATTTTTTGCACTCAGTATTTTTACGCTGAATATTTCCGCAATGATTTTTTTTTACTGAATTTTCTTTTGCATTGAATATTTCTGCACACAATTTTTTGACACTCAATTTTTTTAAACTGAAATTTGTTTACACTTATCTCTGCACTGATTTTTACTACGTTCAATTTTTTTTTGCACTGAATTTTTTGCACTCAGTATTTTTGCACTGAATATTTCCGCAATGATTTTTTTTTTACTGAATTTTCTTTTGCATTGAATATTTCTGCACACAATTTTTTGACACTCAATTTTTTTAAACTGAAATTTTTTTACACTTATCTCTGCACTGATTTTTACTACGTTCAATTTTTTTTGCACTGAATTTTTCCCCTAATATCTCTGCACTGATTTTTACTACGTAATTATTTTTTTTGCACTGAATTTTTTGCACTCAGTATTTTTACACTGAAGATTTCCGCAATGATTTTTTTTTTTACTGAATTTTCTTTACATTGAATATTTCTGCACACAATTTTTTGACACTCAATTTTTTTAAACTGAAATTTGTTTACACTTATCTCCGCACTGATTTTTACTACGTTCAATTTTTTTTTGCACTGGATTTTTTGCACTCAGTATTTTTACACTGAATATTTCCGCAATGATTTTTTTTTCTACACTGAATTTTTTTTTTGCATTGAATATTTCTGCACTGAAATTTTTGACACTCAATTTTTTTTAAACTTATCTCTGCACTGATTTTTACTACGTTCAATTTTTTTTTGCACTGAATTCTTTGCACTCAGTATTTTTACACTGAATATTTCCACAATGATTTTTTTTTTTACTGAATTTTCTTTTGCATTGAATATTTCTGCACTCAAATTTTTGACACTCAATTTTTTTAAACTGAAATTTTTTTTACACTTATCTCTGCACTGATTTTTACTACGTTCAATTTTTTTTTTGCACTCAATTTTTTGCACTCAGTATTTTTACACTGAAATTTTTTTACACTTATCTCTGCAGTGATTTTTACTGCGTTACATTTTTTTTGCACTCAATTTTTTGCACTCTGTTTTTACACTGAATATTTCCGCAATGATTTTTTTTTCTACACTGAATTTTTTTTTTGCATTGAATATTTCTGCACTGAAATTTTTGACACTCAATTTTTTTTAAACTTATCTCTGCACTGATTTTTACTACATTCAATTTTTTTGCACTGCATTTTTTGCACTCAATATTTTTTTTACACTGAATTTTCTTTTGCTTTGAATATTTCTGCACACAATTTTTTGACACTCAATTTTTTTAAACTGACATTTTTTTACACTTATCTCTGCACTGATTTTTACTACATTAAATTTTTTTTGCACTGAATTTTTTGCACTCAGTATTTTTACGCTGAATATTTCCGCAATGATTTTTTTTTTTACTGAATTTTCTTTTGCATTGAATATTTCTGCACTCAAATTTTTGACACTCAATTTTTTTATACTGAAATTTTTTTACACTTATCTCTGCACTGATTTTTACTACGTTCAATTTTTTTTTGCACTGAATTTTTTGCACTCAGTATTTTTACACTGAATATTTCCGCAAAGAATTTTTTTTTTACACTGACATTTTTTTTGCACTGAATATTTCTGCACTCACATTTTTCATACTCAATTTGTTTCCCCCCTAATAGCTCTGCACTGATTTTTACTACGTTCAATTTTTTTTGCACTGAATTTTTACACACTGAATTCAAAATAAAAGTATTCTGACAAACTGAATTGCTCTCAAATGTGTAATCAATGGAATTATCAGCATCATTTGATGTAAACAAAACAATTCAGTTTAGCTCCATGCTCCTCTTTCTCTTTCTTTACAACTTCCAACTACATTTGGGATGAATTGAGAGAAACGTGTGTGTGTGTGCGTGTGTGTGTGTGTGTGTGTGTGTGTGTCTGTGTGTGTGTGTGTGTGTGTGTGTGTGTGTGTGTGTGTGTGTGTGTGTGTGTGTGTGTGTGTGTGTGTGTGTGTGTGTGTGTGTGTGTGTGTGTGTGTGTGTGTGTGTGTGTGGTTGCAGAACACACATGGAAGCCTTCAGGTCAGGTTCCATAGCAGCTGGAAGACAAAGCAGGGACATGTTGTCCCTCAGAAAGTAGTCTGATACTGATACTGATTGTGTTCACTCACACACACACACACACACACACGTGCTGCATCATCATTATTACTACTGGCTGGGAGACACCTTAAACACAACATCGCTAGGAGCAACAAGAGGAGGCGGAGTCTCGTTGACAAAATGTTTCAGGTGGGAGTTTGCCGATTTGAAGTATGATATCAGCTCGCATGTAAAATGTGTGATATCATGTGCAATACAAGCAGTCCTGCAGCGTGTTGACTTGTGTGTGATATCATGAGCTATACAAGCAGCCCCGCAGCGTCTTTACTAGTCTGTGATATCACGTGTGATACAAACAGTCCTGCAGAGTGTTTACTTGTGTGTGATATCATGTGCGATACAAGCGGCCCTGCAGCATCTTTACTTGTGTGTGATATCATGTGCGATACAAACAGTCCTGCAGCGTGTTGACTTGTGTGTGATATCATGTGCTATACAAGCAGCCCCGCAGCGTCTTTACTTGTGTGTGATATCATGTGTGATACAAACAGTCCTGCAGAGTGTTTACTTGTGTGTGATATCATGTGCGATACAAGCGGTCCTGCGGAGTGTTTACTTGTGTGTGATATCATGTGCGACACAAGCGGTCCTGCAGAGTGTTTACTTGTGTGTGGTATCATGTAGATACAAGCAGTCCTGCAGAGTGTTTACTTGTGTGTGATATCATGTAGATACAAGCAGTCCTGCAGAGTGTTTACTTGTGTGTGATATCATGCGCGACACAAGCGGTCCTGCAGAGTGTTTACTAGTGTGTGATATCATGTGCGATACAAGCAGTCCTGAAGAGTGTTTACTAGTGTGTGATATCATGCGCGACACAAGCGGTCCTGCAGAGTGTTTACTTGTGTGTGATATCATGTGCGATACAAGCAGTCCTGAAGAGTGTTTACTAGTGTGTGATATCATGTGCGATACAAGCGGTCCTGCAGAGTGTTTACTTGTGTGTGATATCATGTGCGATACAAGCAGTCCTGAAGAGTGTTTACTAGTGTGTGATATCATGTGCGATACAAGCGGTCCTGCAGAGTGTTTACTTGTGTGTGATATCATGTAGATACAAGCGGTCCTGCAGAGTGTTTACTTGTGTGTGATATAAGCAGTCCTGCGGAGTGTTTACTTGTGTGTGATATCATGTAGATACAAGCAGTCCTGCAGAGTGTTTACTTGTGTGTGATATCATGTGCGACACAAGCGGTCCTGCAGAGTGTTTACTTGTGTGTTATATAAGCAGTCCTGCGGAGTGTTTACTTGTGTGTGATATCATGTGCGATACAAACAGTCCTGCAGCGTGTTGACTTGTGTGTGATATCATGTGCTGTACAAGCAGCCCCGCAGCGTCTTTACTTGTGTGTGATATAATGTGTGATACAAACAGTCCTGCAGAGTGTTTACTTGTGTGTGATATCATGTGCGATACAAGCAGTCCCGCAGAGTGTTTACTTGTGCGTGATATCATGTGTGATACAAATAGTCCTGCAGAGTGTTTACTCGTGTGTGATATCATGTGCGACACAAGCGGTCCTGCGGAGTGTTTACTTGTGTGTGATATAAGCAGTCCTGCGGAGTGTTTACTTGTGTGTGATATCATGTGCGATACAAGCAGTCCTGAAGAGTGTTTACTAGTGTGTGTGATATCATGTGCGATACAAGCGGTCCTGCAGAGTGTTTACTTGGGTGTGTGATATCATGTGCGATACAAGCAGCCCTGCAGCATCTTTACTTGTGTGTGATATCATGTGCTATACAAGCAGCCCTGCAGCGTCTTTACTTGTGTGTGATATCATGTGTGATACAAACAGTCCTGCAGAGTGTTTACTTGTGTGTGATATCATGTGCGATACAAGCGTTCCTGCAGAGTGTTTACTTGTGTGTGATATCATGTGCGACACAAGCGGTCCTGCAGAGTGTTTACTTGGGTGTGTGATATCATGTACGATACAAGCGGTCCTGCAGAGTGTTTACTTGTGTGGGATATCATGTGCGATACAAGCGGTCCTGCAGAGTGTTTACTTGTGTGTGATATCATGTGCGATACAAACAGTCCTGCAGAGTGTTTACTTGTGTGGGATATCATGTGTGATACAAGCGGTCCTGCAGAGTGTTTACTTGTGTGTGATATCATGTGCGACACAAACAGTCCTGCAGCGTGTTGAATTGTGTGTGATATCATGTGCTGTACAAGCAGCCCCGCAGCGTCTTTACTTGTGTGTGATGTCATGTGTGATACAAACAGTCCTGCAGAGTGTTTACTCGTGTGTGATATCATGTGCGATACAAGCGGTCCTGCAGAGTGTTTACTTGTGTGTGATATCATGTGCGATACAAGCAGTCCTGAAGAGTGTTTACTAGTGTGTGATATCATGTGCGATACAAGCGGTCCTGCAGAGTGTTTACTTGTGTGTGATATCATGTAGATACAAGCAGTCCTGCAGAGTGTTTACTTGTGTGTTATATAAGCAGTCCTGCAAAGTGTTTACTTGTGTGTGATATCATGTGCGATACAAGCAGTCCTGAAGAGTGTTTACTAGTGTGTGATATCATGTGCGATACAACCAGTCCTGAAGAGTGTTTACTAGTGTGTGATATCATGTGCGATACAAGCAGTCCTGCAGAGTGTTTACTTGTGTGTGATATCATGTAGATACAAGCAGTCCTGCAGAGTGTTTACTTGTGTGTGATATCATGTGCGATACAAACAGTCCTGCAGCGTCTTTACTAGTGTGTGATATCATGTGTGATACAAACAATCCTGCGGAGTGTTTACTTGTGTGTGATATCATGTGCGATACAAGCGGTCCTGCAGAGTGTTTACTTGGGTGCGTGATATCATGTGCGATACAAGCAGCCCTGCAGCGTCTTTACTTGTGTGTGATATCATGTGCTATACAAGCAGCCCCGCAGCATCTTTACTAGTGTGTGATATCACGTGTGATACAAACAGTCCTGCAGAGTGTTTACTTGTGTGTGATATCATGTGCGATACAAGCGGTCCTGCAGAGTGTTTACTTGGGTGTGTGATATCATGTGCGATACAAGCGGTCCTGCAGAGTGTTTACTTGTGTGTGTGATATCATGTGCGATACAAGCGGTCCTGCAGAGTGTTTACTTGTGTGTGATATCATGTGCGATACAAACAGTCCTGCAGCGTGTTGACTTGTGTGTGATATCATGTGCTATACAAGCAGCCCTGCAGCGTCTTTACTTGTGTGTGATATCATGTGTGATACAAACAGTCCTGCAGCGTGTTTACTCGTGTGTGATATCATGTGCGATACAAGCGGTCCCGCAGAGTGTTTACTTGTGTGTGATATCATGTGCGACACAAGCGGTCCTGCAGAGTGTTGACTTGTGTGTGATATAAGCAGTCCTGCGGAGTGTTTACTTGTGTGGGATATCATGTGCGATACAAGCGGTCCTGCAGAGTGTTTACTTGGGTGTGTGATATCATGTGCGATACAAGCAGCCCTGCAGCATCTTTACTTGTGTGTGATATCATGTGCGATACAAACAGTCCTGCAGCGTGTTGACTTGTGTGTGATATCATGTGCGATACAAGCGGTCCCGCAGAGTGTTTACTTGTGTGTGATATCATGTGCGATACAAGCGGTCCTGCAGAGTGTTTACTTGTGTGTTATATAAGCAGTCCTGCGGAGTGTTTACTTGTGTGGGATATCATGTGCGATACAAGCAGTCCCGCAGAGTGTTTACTTGTGTGTGATATCATGTGCGATACAAATAATAAACTGTCCATAGCAGGACCGACATGTGTAAAACAAAGGTATACATCACGTACGTCACTGGGCGGCCCTCCACGCTGTTCTACTGCGTCGTTATGGTCGCGGCGGAATCCTGCCATCCCATAAACCCGCCCACACCCTATAATTAGCGTCGCCCGGGCAACCGGAGAAAGAATGCTCAGTACTCTGCTTGTGGTGGTGTGTGCGTGAGTGCTGGAGCAGGAGGAGCTGGGCGTAGGTGTCGCTTGATGACGGAGACAATGAGGCCTCAGTCTGCCGCTTCTTGTGTGTGTGTGTACGTGTGTGTGTGTGTGTGTGTGTGTGTGTGTGTGTGTGTGTGTGTGTGTGTGTGTGTGTGTGTGTGTGTGTGTGTGTGTGTGTGTGTGCGTGCATCATTCCAGCTATCCCAAACACTCACACAATCACTGTGTAGAGTCCTGTCAAGTCCCCTGATCATGTCACAAATGTCAACATCACTGCTGAGTCATCAAGAAAAAGGCTACAATCTCACATTCTTTATTTACTTTTTCTTTCCCCCAATAAACTGTCTTTCCAAAACGTACTCGAAGCTTTAACTTCTTTTTTTAAAGGAAATGTATGATATTAGATATGATATCAAGTCAACTGGAGGACAGGAAGGTCCAAACATCAAACATGGCTCTCCCTGACCACCTGAGGGCGCCACAGACTGTGGATGCTTTTTTTTTTTAAAATGGCTTAAAAACCCTTTCTTTTTTTTAAAAAGCCTTTTTTTATATACATGCCTGCTAGTTTTAGCTATTAGGCTGTTCTAGTAATTGTACATTCTCGGGCTAAAATCAACAGGAAGTTGGCAATTCCCCCTTCAAGACAAAAAAAAGTACTAAAAACAGACACTTTTGCCTCTTTGAGCTGTGATTTGACCCCCCTTAACATGCTTCAAAACTCACCAAACTGAACGCACACATCAGGACTGGCAAAAAGTGTGATCTAATAAAAAAAAAAACCTAACCCCAAATCTCAAAATTGTGCTCTAGCGCAATTTTTTAATAAAACGCACAAAAAAACTGCTCCTCGGATGAAAAAACTGACAAAACTGCCTGTAACTCCCACTGGGAAGGTCGGAGAGACATGAAACAAAAACCTCTATGTAGGTCTCACTTGGGCCTACATTTCATAAATTGACAACCCCCAGCAAAAATCAACAGGAAGTTTGCTATTCCCCCTTCAAAACAATTTTTTTGTAAAAACCGGTCACCTTCCTTCAAAAACGATCTCCTCTGAGCGCGTTTGTCGTTTCGGCTTCAAACTAACACAGGAGAGAGATTAAACCCTTGTGTATAAAATAACAGAACAGCTTTTTAATACCTGCTCCGGTTTTGATTTCATGACCCTTCAAAGACCCGCTGCGCTGCTGTTTTTTTTAAGATGGCTGCTTAAAAGCAGGAAGCACCAACGTGCCCACACAATGCAGACAAGGTAGGTACACTAGACAAAAGTCTTGTTTTTATTATTATTTATTTTTATTATCTGCTGACCTCGACTGCGGATGTTGTGGATCGGTGGAGGGAATACTTCGAAGACCTCCTCAATCCCACCAACACGTCTTCCTATGAGGAAGCAGTGCCTGGGGAGTCTGTGGTGGACTCTTCTATTTCTGGGGCTGAGGTTGCTGAGGTAGTTAAAAAGCTCCTCGGTGGCAAGGCCCCGGGGGTGGATGAGATCCGCCCGGAGTTCCTTAAGGCTCTGGATGCTGTGGGGCTGTCTTGGTTGACAAGACTCTGCAGCATCGCGTGGACATCGGGGGCGGTACCTCTGGATTGGCAGACCGGGGTGGTGGTTCCTCTCTTTAAGAAGGGGAACCGGAGGGTGTGTTCTAACTATCGTGGGATCACACTCCTCAGCCTTCCCGGTAAGGTCTATTCAGGTGTACTGGAGAGGAGGCTACGCCGGATAGTCGAACCTCGGATTCAGGAGGAACAGTGTGGTTTTCGTCCTGGTCGTGGAACTGTGGACCAGCTCTATACTCTCCGCAGGGTCCTTGAGGGTGCATGGGAGTTTGCCCAACCAGTCTACATGTGTTTTGTGGACTTGGAGAAGGCATTCGACCGTGTCCCTCGGGAAGTCCTGTGGGGAGTGCTCAGAGAGTACGGGGTGTCGGACTGTCTGATTGTGGCAGTCCGCTCCCTGTATGATCAGTGCCAGAGCTTGGTCCGCATTGCCGGTAGTAAGTCGGACACGTTTCCAGTGAGGGTTGGACTCCGCCAAGGCTGCCCTTTGTCACCCATTCTGTTCATAACTTTTATGGACAGAATTTCTAGGCGCAGTCAAGGCGTTGAGGGGATCTGGTTTGGTGGCTGCAGGATTAGGTCTCTGCTTTTTGCAGATGATGTGGTCCTGATGGCTTCATCTGGCCAGGATCTTCAGCTCTCACTGGATCGGTTCGCAGCTGAGTGTGAAGCGACTGGGATGAGAATCAGCACCTCCAAGTCCGAGTCCATGGTTCTCACCCGGAAAAGGGTGGAGTGCCATCTCCGGGTTGGGGAGGAGATCTTGCCCCAAGTGGAGGAGTTCAAGTACCTCGGAGTCTTGTTCACGAGTGGGGGAAGAGTTGATCGTGAGATCGACAGGCGGATCGGTGCGGTGTCTTCAGTAATGCGGACGCTGTATCGATCCGTTGTGGTGAAGAAGGAGCTGAGCCGGAAGGCAAAGCTCTCAATTTACCGGTCGATCTACGTTCCCATCCTCACCTATGGTCATGAGCTTTGGGTTATGACCGAAAGGACAAGATCACGGGTACAAGCGGCCGAAATGAGTTTCCTCCGCCGGGTGGCGGGGCTCTCCCTTAGAGATAGGGTGAGAAGCTCTGTCATCCGGGGGAGCTCAAAGTAAAGCCGCTGCTCCTCCACATCGAGAGGAGCCAGATGAGGTGGTTCGGGCATCTGGTTAGGATGCCACCCGAACGCCTCCCTAGGGAGGTGTTTAGGGCACGTCCGACCGGTAGGAGGCCACGGGGAAGACCCAGGACACGTTGGGAAGACTATGTCTCTCGGCTGGCCTGGGAACGCCTCGGGGTCCCACAGGAAGAGCTGGACGAAGTGGCTGGGGAGAGGGAAGTCTGGGCTTCCCTGCTTAGGCTGCTGCCCCCGCGACCCGACCTCGGATAAGCGGAAGAAGATGGATGGATGGATGGAGGATTACGTAATATTGAATATCCATACGTTAAAGCAGCCAAGGAAAATAAAAAAAATAATTCATTTGAATTCAGGTGGAAACTCGTACGCGTGTTGTAATCTGCTGTTATTTAGGACGATAAACGGAAGTGACGCTATACGCGAGAGAAGTGAATTAATGAGTCTACAGCGCCCTCTGCTGTCTGACCGCAGCCACTGCAACACTTCCGGCCGAAGGACATGAATAATGTCTCGTCATGAATAAAACATATCCTCGCATAAACGCCTCAATGTGTTGACAATCCAACAATTGCCAGAATAAGGATCGTCAAACGTGTACTATAATCAAATAGCACTAACTAACACCGCGTAGTGTTGTATTGAGCGTGTTGCGTCATGCGCGGGGAGGGGAGGGGGGGAGCGTCAGCGGATGGATATGTTCCAAAGGTAAAAGTAAAAAGTCTGGAACTTCCCGTAACTTACGTCACTTAAAAAATTCAAAAAAAAGTGTGCGCTTCCTTCTCTTACCTGCGTCTTAGTCATAAAAATAGCATTTGTTCGGAATTATGTTTTGTTCTAAACACCTTCGTTGTTGAGCGTAAAGATTAAACCACGTTGAGAACGTAAACTGTCGAGTCCATGCTGTAAGTGACACATGTGAATAATTAAGTAAATAACGACTAATAATTGTTCTCTAGGACAGTGTTTTTCAACCACTGTGCCGCGGCCGTGAGTTACAGTCTGGTGTGCCGTGGGAGATTATCTAATTTCAATCAATCAATCAATGTTTATTTATATAGCCCTAAATCACAAGTGTCTCAAAGGGCTGCACAAGCCACAACGACATCCTCGGTACAAAGCCCACATAAGGGCAAGGAAAAACTCACCCCAGTGGGACGTCGATGTGAATGACTATGAGAAACCTTGGAGAGGACCGCATATGTGGGTAACCCCCCCCCCCCCCCACCCCCCCCTCTAGGGGAGACCGAAAGCAATGGATGTCGAGTGGGTCTGACATAATATAGTAAGAGTCCAGTCCATAGTGGATCCAACATAATAGTAAGAGTCCAGTCCATAGTGGGGCCAGCAGGAGACCATCCCGAGCGGAGACGGGTCAGCAGCGCAGAGATGTTCCCAGCCGATGCACAGGCGAGCGGTCCACCCCGGGTCCCGACTCTGGACAGCCAGCACTTCATCCATGGCCACCGGACCTGTGCCCCCCCCCCCCCCCCCCCTCAAGGAAAAGGGGAGCAGAAGAGAAAAGAAAAGAAACGGCAGATCAACTGGTGTAACAGGGGGGGCTATTTAAAGGCTAGAGTATACAAATGAGTTTTAAGATGGGACTTAAATGCTTCTACTGAGGTAGCATCTCTAATTGTTACCGGGAGGGCATTCCATAGTACTGGAGCCCCAATAGAAAACGCTCTATAGCCCGCAGACTTTTTT
Source organism: Nerophis lumbriciformis (assembly GCF_033978685.3). Lineage (NCBI taxonomy): Eukaryota > Metazoa > Chordata > Actinopteri > Syngnathiformes > Syngnathidae > Nerophis > Nerophis lumbriciformis. The sequence continues at coordinate 30,051,714 of NC_084577.2, read as the reverse complement.
GGGGCTCTGGGAATCACTAATAAGCCGGAGTTCTTTGAACGCAGATTTCTTGCCGGGACATATGGTACAATGCAATCGACAAGATAGGACGGAGCTAGACCGTGTAGTATTTTATACGTAAGTAGTAAAACCTTAAAGTCACATCTTAAGTGCACAGGAAGCCAGTGCAGGTGAGCCAGTATAGGTATATATATATGTATATATGTATATAAAGGTATATCCAGTATAGGCGTAATATCATCAAACTTTCTTGTTCTTGTCAAAAGTCTAGCAGCCGCATTTTGTACCAATTGTAATCTTTTAATGCTAGACATAGGGAGACCCCAAAATAATACGTTACAGTAGTCGAGACGAGACGTAACGAACGCATGAATAATGATCTCAGCGTCGCTAGTGGATAAAATAGAACAAATTTTAGCAATATTACGGAGATGAAAGAAGGCCGTTTTAGTAACACTCTTAATGTGTGACTCAAAGGAGAGAGTTGGGTGGAAGATAATACCCAGATTCTTTACTGATTCGCCTTGTGTAATTGTTTGCTTGTCAAATGTTAAGGTGGTATTATTAAATAAATGTCGGTGTTTAGCAGGACCGATAATCAGCATTTCCGTTTTTTTGGCGTCGAGTTGCAAGAAGTTAGCGGACATCCATTGTTTGATTTCATTAAGACACGCCTCCAGCTGACTACAATCCGGCGTGTTGGTCAGCTTTAGGGGCATGTAGAGTTGGCTGTCATCAGCATAACAATGAAAGCTAACACGTATGATGTCACCTAGCGGCAGCATGTAAACACTGAAGAGTGCAGGGCCAAGAACCGAACCCTGAGGAACTCCGCACGTTACCTTAACATAGTCCGAGGTCACATTATTATGGGAGACGCATTGCATCCTGTCAGTAAGATAAGAGTTAAACCACGACAAAGCTAAGTCTGACATACCAATACGTGTTTTGATACGCTCTAATAAAATATTATGATCGACGGTATCGAAAGCAGCGCTAAGATCAAGAAGCAGCAACATAGATGACGCATCAGAATCCATCGTTAGCAGTAGATCATTAGTCATTTTTGAGAGGGCTAATTTCACCTATTTGGGTTAAAAATATATTTTGCAAACCAGTAATTCTAGTCTGCAAATGATGTGTTGTTGTTGAGTGTCGGTGCTGTCTAGAGCAACCGTGTAATACTCTTCCATATCAGCAATAGCTAAATGCTTTGTAGATGTCGGAAACAGCGGAAGGCAGTGTGCAGGTAAAAAGGCATCTAATGCTTACACCAAAAATAAACAAAAGGTGAGTGCCCCTAAGACAGTGGTTCTTAACCTAATTGGAGGTATCGAACCCCAGCAGTTTCATGTGCGCATTCACCAACCCTTCTTTAGTGAAAAATAAAATGTTTTTTTTTCAAATTCAAGACAAAGTTGTATGTTTTTGGTAACACTTTAGTATGGGGAACATATTCTAAGTAACAAAGACTTAATTTAGAGTTATTTGGTGAGGGTTAGAGGGTTAGGGCCAGGGTTATTTGGTTAGGGTTATAATAAGACCATGCCGATTAAGGCATTAATAAGTACTTGATAATGACTAGTTAAGAGCCAATATGTTACTAATTTGCATGTTAATAAGCAACT
>NC_084577.2:30007586-30045086 GCF_033978685.3 Nerophis lumbriciformis | reverse complement strand
GTTTTGTTTGCCTCCCAAGATGGCGGATGACCCGGGATAACCCGGATGTGTGACGTCACGTAAACACCATGTATCCAATAGGGCAGGGCCGACATCCGGGCAACTGAGCTACATACGGGTTCTTCGAGCCATAGCAACCTGACTGGCGTTGAAAACATAAGTAGACATAGAAAGGGTAAAAGAAACTAGATTTTTGGGAGTATTAATAGATGATCAAATGAACTGGAAATCTCATATACAAAACATACAACATAAGGTGGCAAAAAACATTTCAATAATGAATAAAGCAAAATATGTCCTGGGCCAAAAATCACTACATATTCTCTACTGCTCGCTAGTGTTACCATATCTGAGTTATTGCGCAGAAATGTAGGGAAATAACTACAAATGTGCGCTACATTCGCTAACCGTGTTACAAAAAAGATCAGTTAGAATAATACATAATGTTGGATATAGAGAACACACAAACCCTTTATTTATTAAGTCAGAAATATTAAAGTTTGGTGATTTGGTAAAATTGCAAACAGCTAAAATGATGTACAAAGCAAACTATAACCTGCTACCAAAGAATGTACGACAATTCTTCTCAACTAAAGAGGAGAAATATAACCTTAGAGGAAAATATAATTTAAAACATTTATATGCACGTACAACACTTAAAACTTTTAGCATATCAGTATGTGGAATTAAATTATGGAATGGATTAAGTAAAGAAGTTAAAAATTGTACTGATATGATCCAGTTTAAGAGGTTGTTCAAAATAATAGTGCTTACAGAGTACAAAAAAGAAGAATTATGAGAAATACTTTCAACCTTATTGATAATAAGATATTCTTCATCTCAGTATGTTAATAATGACTGAATTAATTAATTACATATTACAAAACTGTTGTATACTAATTCATAGATGTTATTTTATTATATAAAAAGTAAATGATTCTATATATTTGTAAACGCTTGAAGTGGGAAAGGGGTAGGATTAAATAAGCTTTGCTTCTTCCTACTCCTTTTCGGGCATGATGTAAAATGAAATGATATGAAATTGTGTGATGTATTATGATGTAAGTGTGTTCATGTTCCAAATAAACTAAAGAAAGAAAGAAAACAAACCGTCGCCATTACTCTTTAACCTGTCGACCTGCGCTGATTAAACCCGTCATTCTGCCTCCAAAATGCCAAAAAACTGTGTTGTTTTTGGTTGTGCAAACCACAACTGGAAACAGGGAAAACAAAGGTCGTATTTTGTTCTGCCAAAGCGTGCTAAAAGCCCACAGAGACGAGACAAATGGCTCGCAGCTTTACACCGGGAAAACGAGGACGGTTCTCACTGGAGTCCCCCAAAATCCCGGGTCGTGTGTTCGGATCACTTCGTTTCTGGTAAATATAAGGAACAAAAATCCACCTTCTTAACCACAACTTGGCTATACCGTCCATGCTAATGTTGAACCCGTTGAATTTTTACTGAATAACGTTCGACAGCTGAAGTTGTTGTTGTTGCACAACAATAACATACGGTATAAAAGCTATTTTCGAAAACCGGTTTCAATCAACTTTTCAAGACAGTCGTAAAATGCTGTCTGCAAGTAATGGAATCCCAACCGGGACGCAACCATTATTTATAAATCCGTATCAGTATTAAGTTTTTCAATATTAAGTTGTTTCCCCCCTAATGTGAACAGGGTGACCTGGTGCGCTTGTGAGGTAGACATAAAGATTTCCAAATTCCATGTCCGGCCATTGTGTAGGATTATCAGTCCACGCATCTGCTGGATGGCGGTAAGGGCAGTCGTTTAATCCAACTACAGAACATTATAACTCGTATCTTAACCTAGCCTCACTGGAAAGACTATTTACATAATCATACGCCATTTAGAACAGTTTAAAATGCCGTGAAACCTCGTTAAATGCCTTTTCTGTCAATGCTGTGTTCGCTGTGAGCTGGTTTGTTTTCAACGAATTCAATATGGCGACCCGGTTGCTAGGGGATTGGCAGGCGGAAGTGACGTAGGTCCGCCCTCGCCTATACACAGCAATACCATAACAATGCAATCCAATTCCAAACCTGACCCAGCAACACTCAGAACTGCAATAAACAGAGCAATTGAGAGGAGACACAAACACGACACAAAACAAAGCAAAAGTAGTGAAACAAAAATGAATATTATCAACAACAGTATCAATATTAGTTACAATTTCAACATTGCTGTGATTAAAAATCCTTCATTGATATTAGACATTTATTAAAAAAAAAAAAAAAAAAAAAAGAACAATAGTGTCATAAACTTGACAACACACTGTGTCCAATATTTTCACAAAGATAAAATAAGTCATATTTTTGGTTCATTTAATAGTTAAAAACAAATTTACATTATTGCAATCATTTGATAAAACATCGTCCTTTACAATTATAAAAGCTTTTTACTAAAATCTACTACTCTGCTTGCATGTCAGCAGACTGGGGTAGATCCTGCTGAAATCCTATGTATTGAATGAATAGAGAATCCTTTTGAATCGGGAAAATATCGTTTTTAAATCGAATCGTGACCCCCAAGAATTGATATTGAATCGAATCGTGGGACACCCAAAGATTCACAGCCCTAGTATTCAGAGATCGTCATTCGCACTTGAATCCTGCACAACTTTTGCTTTCGAACTGTATTCTAACTGTTAACGTTGCTCATCGTAATTTTGCTACTATGTAGGGATGTTAAATAAAAATAACATAAAAACCGCAACCCCTTAAGGGACAAGCGGTAGAAAATGGATGGATTTAGATTAGGGCTGGGCGATATGGCCTTTTTTAAATATCTCAATATTTTTAGGCCATATTGCGATACACCATATATATCTCAATATTTTGCCTTAGCCTTGAATGAACACTTGATGCATATAATCACAGCAGTATGATGATTCTATGTGTCTACATTAAAACATTCTTCTTCATACTGCATTAATATATGATCATTTTAAACTTTCAGGCAGAGAAGGAAATCACAACTAAGTCAATTGACCAGAAGTGTATTTATTGAACAGTTATTAAGTAGTGGCACAAACATTCATGTCATTTCAAAACAAAGTGCAAGATTGTCAGAGACATTTTAAAACAAGCTATTAGTGCACTTTTTTGTGCATGATGTCACTAAGATGACATATCAAAACAACTTTAAATTAAAGTGCACTTTTTGTACAGAACGCCACTACAATAGTTTAAAAACATGATGTCACTCAATATATTTCAATAAGTTTCAAATAAAAATGAGCTGCATAATAGGAAATCAAATAGTGTATGTCCTTCGCTATGTGGTAGGTTCCTGCGGACGTTATCTCCTTTTGTCTTGGACTCTTTTTTTTTTTTTTTTCATACGGTGTTGATGTGGAAATGTTTTCCTCTGTATTTTGATGGTGTGGCACCGAACAAAGATGTTGACATGCGGAGTAAGCACTCTTGATTCTATAGCAGGTGACTTTTCAAATGATGCTACGTATTAGCAGTAATGCTACTTTTTGTAGAAACGCTCTTGCCCCACACTTGACAAATTACGGTTGCCTGTTCGACATATTCCCACTTGAAGCCAAACCACCGCCAGACGATGGACCACCTGCTGTTTTTCTTGGGAATTCTTCCTTCATTTGTTACCAGATTCACACCTTCTTTCTCACGTATTACCAATCGCATCACCGCTAACTTCAGCCATGCTGCTACGTCTCTGCGCCGCAAGGGCGTATACTTATATGTATGACGTATGTAGGAATGTGCGCTTGCTGTCTGAGAAGGAGACACAAGAAAGAGTGGGAAGAGTCTGTCGTGTAATGACAGCAGCTAAAAGCAACTGCGTGAGAACGTATATCACGATATAGTCATTTTCTCTATCGCACAGAGACAAACCCACGATATATCGCGTATATCGCCCAGCCCTAGTTTAATAATAATAATAATGGATTAAATTTTATATCGCGCTTTTCTATTATTAGATACTCAAAGCGCTCACAGAAAAGTGGGAACCCATCATTCATTCACACCTGGTGGTGGTAAGCTACATTTGTAGCCACAGCTGCCCTGGGGTAGACTGGCGGAAGCGAGGCTGCCAGTTTGCGCCTACGGCCCCTCCGACCACCAACTATTATTCATTCATCATTCATTCACCAGTGTGAGCGGCACCGGGGGCAAGGGTGAAGTGTCCTGCCCAAGGACACAACGGCAACGATGTAGATGTCAAGAGGTTTCTGGCACGGCCACTCTACCCACTACGCCATACCGCCCCAAGCCAGTATTATCAGATAGGACTCATTAAGACGATTCCAGTGATATATTTATCAATAGGACTCGTTAAGACGATTCCAGTGATATATTTATCAATAGGACTCGTTAAGACGATTCCAGTGATATATTTATAATTTTCCTGTGATAAATATGAAAGTTTTGGATTATTAAAACTTGTGAATGTATGAAGGAAGTTGTAAATCAAGATTTACCATGAATTGATTAAGGTGGAACCCGACTTAAACTACCGGTAGTTGAAAAACTTATTCGGGTGTTACAATGAATGTTCTGCAATTTGTCGTCCCCAAAGTAAGAACTGAACTGGGCAAGAAAGCATTTAGGTTTTCAGCACCGAAGACTTATAATAACCTACAATCGAATATTCAACTTCATTGAATGAGTTTAAAGCTTCTGTGAAAGGACTGCAGTCTACCTTGTCTGTATACACATGTGTCATGTGAGCAAGTTTTAATGTTGAAATTTGATGTTTTATGTGTTGTTTACTGTTTTTAATGTAACCTTGCTGCTGCCGTCTTGGCCAGGTCTCCCTTGGAAAATAGATATTTGATCTCAATGGGATTTTTACCTGGTTAAATAAAGGCTACATAAAAATAATAAATAAATACAAGTTACCATTTAGTGGTCAATTGTAGGGAATATCAATCAATGCAATCTATGTTTACTTATATAGCCCTAAATCACGAGTGTCTCAAAGGGCTGCACAAGCCACAACGACAGCAGAGACAGGTCAGCAGTGCAGACGTCCCCAACCAATGCACAAATGAGTGGTCCACCCTGGGTCCAGACCCTGGACAGCCAGCGCTTCATCCATGGCCACCGAACCTGTTACCCCCGTCCAACCCCACGAAGGAGGGGGGGGGCAGAGCAGAAAATAAATGGCAGATCAACTGGTCTAAAAGGGGGTCTATTTAAAGGCTAGAGTATACAAATGAGTTTTGAGATGGGACTTAAATGCTTCTACTGAGGTAGCATCCATCTAACTGTTACCGGGAGGGCATTTCAGAGTACTGGAGCCCAATAGAAAACGCTCTATAGCCTGCAGACTTTTTTTTGACTCTGGGAATCACTAATAAGCATATAAACACATTACAGTAAAGTACTCTTAATGAAACCTTCAAAAATGGTGGATGAAGAAGTTTATACCACGTGGAAATCTATAGCATACGCCACAGTAACGTTACCATCTGTAAACGTCCAACAATACATAGTATATGGCTGATTTGGTGCGACACAATAACAAATACAGAAGTTTCTATTGTCTTGAAGCCAACTAGTCAACTTCCTAAGTCAATGGGGCCTGCGATTTTAGCTGTGACCTTTTTGCAAAATAATGTCATAACTTTAACCGTCGCCCCATTTTAAAAAGGATGATACTAATTGATAAGTTTGCTTAACAAAGAAACAAGAAAAACAAGGTTTTGCAGTTACCGTGTACTTTTAATTGATTGCATTAATAAAATTAGTGTTGGAAGGTACGGAAAGTTTGCTTGAACATGGCTCGTCGGACTCGCCTTGAGTCACAAGCGCCAATTTAAATATTAGGCAAACTGACAGATTCCAATGAACATTTTATTCACCATAGCTTTTGTGGATGAGTTTTGTCGAACTTAGAAAATGTGGTCAAAGATTTGCAGCTTGAGTACTTGTTCAATCTGAAACTTTTGGTATTCCGGATAAACTGTGTTCTACATCATCAGTATTGGTGTACAGTGCCGATGAAAACAACGGCCAACACACTTGAACCCTGAAAACGGCAATCCGGTCGCGACACATACCGATCTTATGGTTACCGATTTGCCTTCATTAACGATGCCTCCTGTCTGTGTGTCTCCATTTAGATTGTGGCAATGGCTTGTGTTAACTTGGCCTCCAAGATTGAAGAAGCCCCCAGGCGAATACGAGACGTCATCAACGTCTTCCATCACTTGAAGCAGATGAGAGTCAAAAAGTAGGTATCAATATTTCTGCTGGACACCCCCACTCCCTCAAAAATACATATCCCCCCCATGAAACATGTTTGACTGTATTCGTTTTCTTTAGGAATTGTTCTGATGATGTTTTTGCCGTGAAAGTACTCTTCTGTTTACCCACGTACTCTCAACCATTTGAAAGCTTTTCAGTTTCTTCCTCACTGGTAGTTTCAGAGATGTAACGTTTTAGTTATGACTACCCGCCTAAATGTATGTGCTACAATCACACATTTAGAGTACACCTTTAGGTATGGCACCACTGCTTACCTTTGCCCTTGTTTCATTGTCAAGTGTGAGCCTTTAGTTTGTATAAATAGTAGTCTGGACTATTAGACATTGGTATTAACTTGGCTTCTTTTTTCCCTTGCAACCAACTAACAGCGACCAGCTACATTTACCAAAGCCTGGGTGATGTGGAATGGTACGTAAGCTGAAGCAGTCGTCATGACAACCATGATGCGAGGGGGCCTATCTCCTTGCCCAGGCCCCTTCCTGTGGGAGAAGCCAGTGGTCTGCGCCCCTCGGGGCACTGGGATCGGGGATGACAGGTTGGCCGAAGCTCCTTGGCCCCCTGGGCCCCTTGAAGACTCTTGTGGTTCGGCCTTAGATTTTTGGTGTCTGTCAGTCTGCGGACCGTTTTGGTAATGTCGTTCTTGTTTGACTACTGCTCACCATGCATTAGATTGCTTGTTAGAGCAAAGGCCAATTAACCAGCTGTTTATGGCTATCGTAGAAGTATCACTTTGTTCGTTGCATATATTTACACATTTTTAGTGGTATAGACAGGTTTTTTTTGTCTGTTGGCTGTGTCATGTGCTTGGATTAATTATTTTGTTTACAATGTATCAATGCACTTCAGTCTTCTTTTTTTTTATTGCTGCCCCGTGTCACTCCCAGCACTTTTTTAAAGTGGGTTTAAAACACAATTTGTTTACATTTTAATGTGCCATCATTTTAATTGAAATATATACATAACTTTTAAGCTTACACAGATACATGTTTCACAAAATCGTTCATTAACCTGACTCGTATTTTTAACAGAAGCCTGATATAACTACCCCGCGAAAATGGTGTTAAGCTCAAACGTGGGTGGTAATTTACCTAACATATTTTTGCACGTGTTCTCTCACTGAAAACATGATATTAAACCCCAAAATAGGTGCACATTTGTATATATTTTTTGCATGTGGGCCCTCATACTGAATACGGTGTCATTTTTACCTAACCCACATTTTGAATTACACTTACCATTCATTTTGATGTGTTGTATGCAACGACCATTGTTGATATTTCAATGCTGTGATTGAGCTTGATTACTACAGAGCCAAAAAGCACACAGAACCACAGGAGTCTGCAAACTCCCAGCAGACTGTCAGGCATGCAGTTAAGGCTGCTGTGAGTTGGTTGGAAGGGGAAAAACAGATCAATATAGAGTATAAGAAAACAGAAGGGTGCTTTTATTTTGGGAGGGTTTGAGGTTCTCTTTGGAAGGGAAGCTATTTTATTTGAATTCCCTTTCAAACTAGGACTCCAAGTTCATTGATTCTTGATCAGAACTATATTAACACCAAAAACCAAGTCATCAAAGCTGAGCGACGTATCCTAAAGGAGTTGGGCTTCTGTGTGCACGTCAAGCATCCACACAAGGTGAGGCGCCACCCACGTTGCAAAGTTGTCCCTCCGTGCCAGTGCGATGAGATGACGCAACAATTCTTTATCTGTCTAGATTATTGTCATGTACCTGCAAGTCCTGGAGTGTGAGAAGAACCAGACGCTGGTCCAGACGGCCTGGTAAGTTTCCTGTTGTCTCCGTCAAACCCCCATACCTCCTAGCTGCCACCAGACAGACCTGGGCCAAAGATGAACACTTGCTAGGACACTGATTCAGTGCTACAGCAGCAATCAATGAAATATTCAAACACAGTGTTACTGTTCACACTGTGTGTAAAGTTACAGTGGCCAAAATATCAAATGTACCTGTTTGTTAAAACCTCTGCCTTCTTTTTAATGAACATTTAGGCCTTCTACGCTACTACATTTGTATGGTGGTACTTGAAAAGCCAAGTGTTATCTGAGGTGAACAAAGTTTGAGAGCCACTACTAGGATAAGACACAACTGTATGATTACCTGCACAACATTTTTGCCCAGGTCTGAAGTCCCTCCTCCCATTTCACTTGTTCACCTGCTGCATTTTAACGATTGCACACCTGTGACTTTTCACGTATTGGCCTTGTGTGAAAGTTGTTTGTAGTGTTAGGGAGCGTGATTTAACTTTGTCCTTTCTCTCTACTCTTTGATTAAAGGGTAGACCATGCTGGTAAGTCACATAAAGAACCTCTGAACTCTGCCTCCTCCAACTACATGACCTCAGGAAGCCTCCCGCCCCTCTCCACACAGCCAGCCCCAATGCTGAGATTCGTTGAAGGGGCGGTCGGGCCTTTCCCAACAGCCTACAGCAACTTATTTTCTCTCGGGTCTCATCAAGGATTTGTATTTTTAGGACTAATGTGCCAAGGCTTTTGGAGCCCCTAATCATTTGAATGTAGTTGTAGCTTACTCCCACTAAGTATCTGCAGCCAGAACAGATAAACTTTGTACCAGGTAACCTGCCATGTTTTCCAGTTAATAGTATAGTGTGTCTTGTGCCCAACTGATGTGGTCTTCAGACATGTGTGTCTTGCAGGGTGATCCAGTTCTCAGGTTTTGCCTCCCGGGACCTGTCTCGCCTTGCAGAAGTCAGAATTCAACAGTGTTGTTTTGTTGTCTTGTTGGCACTGTGTGTTAATGCTGACCCACCCATTTACATGCTGGGTCATTGGATGATGGCAGGTTAGACTGGGAGGAAGCTTAGACATATTTTGCCTGGCCAAACAGTCTTTTTACTTGCAGGGGTGGACAATTAGGTGCTCATCCTAGTCTACTTTGCCCTTTATGTCATTCCTTTTCTGTCAAAATGGCCTCGTGTTTGACATGTGACGCTCATTTAGTTGATCCACTTTCGATCTTGAATCCCTGATTTTGTTACTCCTTATTAGATGTAACGTGTGCTATAGCACAACAATGGCAGCGATCCTTACACTGCCCGTCTTGTGGCTGTGTGCCATTTAGAGCAACAAGCTAAGGTGACTGTGGCCTTGCAGGAATCCATTTCACCTTGCAAAAATAAACTTTGTGCATGTCGCCATTTTGCTTCCTTCCCCCTTCAGATCTGTTTGTATGATCTGAAAGAGGCAACTGCGGTGTAAATACATTTCCCACGTGTGCATGTTCCCCATGGCATGTGTCATCACCTCCTTTTGCCAAAAGCAGGGTAAAGTAAGTGCAAGTCTCGCAGGCCTTAAGAAGGTAGTTTTTGTCTTCATGCTCTGCATGAACTGTGACAATCGGTACTCCCTTGGTCGCCCTGGAGAGAAATGGACAAAGTTAAACACTGCATGTACTTCAATTCAACCTAAACTTTAGTACTTAAAAGATCAGCTGTTTAAAGTCAATAACAATGTTTCTGTGTAGAAAAGATGCTATGTTTTGGTTTGCTCTTCTTTGTCTTTGTAGGAACTACATGAATGACAGTCTGAGGACTAACGTGTTTGTCAGGTTCCAAGCAGAGACCATTGCCTGCGCCTGTATATACCTTGCTGCTCGAGCCCTGCAGGTTACAGGATCTTTACTTTGTCATGTATCTGGTTTTGGATTGACTAGTACTTAACGGTTGTCTCTGTCCCAGATCCCCCTACCCGCCAGACCACAGTGGTACCTGCTGTTTGGAGCAACTGATGACGAGATTAAAGATATCTGCATCACCACCCTTAAACTGTATACAAGGAAGAAGGTAAACAACCATGCGTACTAACTTTACGATGGATTATTGACCATGGTTACTCTGAGCCACGTGTCTAAATTTGCGGATAAACGCTATTGTCAAACAATATATTAAGACCAATTTATGATTATTCATAATGCAAGTATACCTATTGTCACGTTCAAACACTGAGGACATCTATTAAACAAGACAAAAGGCAAGGAATCAAACAGAGACAGAATTCAATTTGGACTCAATATTGAGGAGAGACATGGCCACTGCACTCTCTGTACAGTCCTGCATCACGCTCTGACGAAGAAGGTTTTAGTCTCCTCTTTTATTCAGATGTTCAATGTTCACGCACCAACATATGTCACAGCAGGAATGGGAAGTATGTAAAACAGTCATTGTTTTCGGTCGCTTTGAAGACCAAGAAGAGGATTTCTCGGGATTGGGCTCTTCCTGGATCCAGCTGGGGCAGGTGTTGGAGGACAATGGATAACCCCTTCCGTCTCCTGACCACAGTGACTTCAAGAGGGCAGCGGGTCGTAAATAGCGTTGACCTCGGTTACCAAATAGTTGGAAGAGAGTTTGTGAAATACTTCAGAGAGAGTTCGTTTAACACTTCAAAGAGAGTTCCTCTGGAAGTTGAGCAGATCCTGCCATCTGTCCGTGTTGAAATCACAGTGGCGTTTCACGAGCATTCTTCCTCTTGTTAGGCCTCGAAAGACAGCATTCATAATACAACGTTTCTTTTGTGATAACTTACAAACAATTATTCCAACACCTATACTAAAGCAATGCACTTATACTTCTTGTATATCTTAACTTTGTAATTGAAATGGAAACTATGTATATCTTGGTTAAATAAAAAAAGGTATGAAAATAGGATATACTCTGTTGCACTTAAATACAAAATCACAATAAAATAGGTTCTGTCTCTGCGAGAGGGGGGTAGGGAACCTTCAAATATACACAAGCAAAACAATAAACATGGCTAAATAAAGTTCTTGTGACCAAAATATGCTGAAAAAGTACCTACAGTGCATTTGGAAAGTATTTAGTGCTTCACTTTTTGAATGTTTTGTTATGTTGTAGCCTTATTCCAAAATGGGAAAAAAATCATTATCAAAATTCTGCACACAATACCCATAATGACAAAGTGAACAGGTTTTCAAAAAGATTACATTTATTAATTATAAGAAACAAATAAAAAATGTCACGTACATAAGAATTTTCAGCCTTTGTTTAATACTTAGTTGATGCACCTTTGGCGGCAATTCCAGCCTCAAGTCTTTTTGAATACAATGTCACAAGCGTGGCACACCTATTTTTCAACCATCCCTCTTTGCAGCACCTCTTAAGCTCCATCAGGATGGATGGGAGGCGTTACATTTTGGAATAAGGCTGTAACAACAAAATGTGGAAAAAGTGAAGCCCTGTGAGTACCTTCCGGATGCACTGTAGACCCACATTAAGATCTTTTAATCTATCAATCATGTTGTTTTTTAAACTAAAATAAATACACACAGACTTTCTTGCCAGAGGAAATATTAAATATTGTTCTGGTTTCATAAAAGCAATATTATGTTTGTTTCATAAAAGTTTATCTTCCATTTTAATTCAACATTTTCAAAAAATTTTGTTTTTAGTAAATGCATATTGGCTAGTCCGTTGGTTTTACTTCCAGTTTGATGTCACGCAATTTCACTTCCTGTTGATGACTCTGGAGTTTATCACTGACTTTGTGCTAAGTTGGCACATACTTTGTTCAACGTGAATACCGTATCTTACTTGTGTAGACAGCAATGTGTTTATACATGCTTCTTAATGGGGAAAGACCTTATTGTCTCTTGTTTTCATGTTAGCATTTAAGCTAGCTAGTAAGCTAATGTTTATAATTTTATCAAAGTGTGGTTATCAAGCGCGGTTTTTTTGATCATTTGATTTTATACGGTAATGCCAACCGTCATTACAGTTTATGTCCATGTAGTACAAACAGAGAGCCTGAAACAATGCATGTACATGGTGAATATCAAGATTCATGGATTGACTTATGGAATATAGGCCCAGGTTTACAGGTTGTACTGAGAAGTCTTCATCACATGAAGCCCTGGTCTGACCTGACAATGTCGCATGTTCACAGCCCAACTATGAGCAGCTGGAGAAGGAAGTGGAGCGAAGGAAGATGTTCTTGGCCGATGCCAAACTTAAGGCCAAGGGGCTCAATCCTGACGGCACCCCGGCGTTGTCCACTATGGGGGGCTTTTCACCCGCGTCCAAACCTTCTTCTCCAAACGTGGTCAAAGTGGAAGAGAAGTCCCCCAGCAACCAGACGGCCAAAGCAGTGAAGAAGGAGGCAGATAGTCGCACGCAGATTACAAAGAGTCCACACAATGGGTAAGAAATGACACATTCGTTCAACTTCCACTGTGGGTTTTCACACTACGCTTTGCACATCGTTTTCTTAGAGAAATAAACCGATGGAGAGATGTAGGAATGTGTACTAACTGGTCCCTAGGTGTCAGTAACGTGCTTCTTTACGTGAATATTTCCAAGTTAGTTCAAAGAATTACAAAACAAAGATCTTATTTGCCACCCCCGTAAAGTCTAAAGCACACTTTGAGGTCTGCTTTGACTCCACACCAGAAGTACATCAAAGTTGACTAAATAGAGGAAGTAAGAGTCGTCATCTGACTGCAGGGATCAAGCCAGAGGTGTGTAGAAACATCTGACACTTAGGTGTGTGGTGACAGCAGCACGTCATGTGTAGAAACATTTAACATTTTTAGATTAGATTAGGCTTGCGACGTCACGCCAGGAAGCAGCAAGTATAATTTAAGACATATTTTTTACTCTCTGAAACTAATATTTCACTGATATTTGAAGGTGCCATGTGTAGTACCGTATTTTCCCGAATATAAGTCGCACCGGCCGAAAATGCATAATAAAGAAGGAAAAAAACGTATAAGTCGCACTGGAGTATAAGTCGCATTTTTTGGGGAAATGTATTTGATAAAAGCCAACACCAAGAATAGACATTTGAAAGGCAATTTACCGTATTTTCCGCACCATAAGCCGCCCTGGGTTATAAGCCGCGCCTTCAATGAACGGCATATTTCAAAACTTTGTCCACCTATAAGCCGCCCCGTGTTATAAGCCGCATCTAACTGCGCTAAAGGGAATGTCAAAAAAACAGTCAGATAGGTCAGTCAAACTTTAATAATATATTAAAAACCAGCGTTCTAACAACTCTGTTCACTCCCAAAATGTACGGTAATGTGCAAATGTGCAATCACAAACATAGTAAAATTCAAAATAGTGCAGAGCAATAGCAATGTCACAACACACAAAATAAACATAACGCTCACTTTCTGAAGTTATTCTTCATTCATAAATCCCTCGAATTCTTCTCCATCGGTGTCCGAATTAAAAAGTTGGGCGAATACGGGATCCAAAATGGCCGGTTGCGTCTCGTCGAAGTCATCAGAGTCAATGTTGCTATTGTTGTCCAGCAGTTCCGTGAATCCTGCCTTCCGGAAAGTTCGGACCACAGTTGAGACCGATATATCCGCCCAGGCATTTACAATCCACTGGCAGATGTTGGCGTATGTCGTCCGGCGCTGTCTCCCTGTCTTAGTGGCGCAGGTCATCTTGTTGCTTCAATTCTCTCGCTGCTGCTCTATTTCCGTGTTCTACTGCGTGACTTATTGCCTTGAGTTTGAATTCTGCGTTGTACGCGTGTCTCTTAATAGGAGCCATTTTGTGGTCTTTACAGATGTAAACACACAAATGAAATGAAACGTAATATCCGCGCGCTTCTTCTTCTTCTTCTACGGGGGCGGGTGGTTGCTTACAGTAGAAGAAGAAGCGCTTCCTCTTCTATGGGGGCGGGTGCTTACCTTGGCGGTTGCTTACCGTAGAAGAAGAAGCGCTTCCTCTTCTACGGGGAAAAAAGATGGCGGCTGTTTACCGTAGTTGCGAGACCTAAACTTTATGAAAATGAATATTAATATTAATCGATATATAAGGCGCACCGGGTTATAAGCCGCACTGTCAGCTTTTGAGTAAATTTGTGGTTTTTAGGTGCGGCTAATAGTGCGGAAAATACGGTAAAATAAATAAAGAATAGTGAACAACAGGCTGAATAAGTGTACGTTATATGAGGCATAAATAACCAACTGGTATGTTAACGTAACATATTATGGTAAGAGTCATTCAAATAACTATAACATAGAACATGCTATACGTTTACCAAACAATCTGTCACTCCTAATCGCTAAATCCCATGAAATCTTATACGTCTAGTCTCTTACGTGAATGAGATCAATAATGTTATTTGATATTTCACGGTATTGTGTTAATAGTTTGACACATAAGTCGCTCCTGAGTATAAGTCGCACTCCCGGCCAAACTATGAAAAAAACTGACTTATAGTCCGAAAAATACGGTAATGTGGCCAGAAATGGTGCTGCAATCAAGTCAAAATTCTGTAGTCCCGTCCCACTCTCTCCATGACTGAGTCCCCTCCCACTCTCCACGACTGAGGTTGCCAGACACGCTGCCCAATCCTACTCCAAAGAACTTCAAATGGCAATGGACGAGTCCTACGCTGTAGTTTTCTCTTGTTTATGCTTCTTGCAAGATGGTTTATTAAGTAATTATGCCATTTTGCTGATGTCCATTAGCCAAATGTAAAATTTATTTCTAAAATTGTACTTGCAAATTTCACAAAACGTTAATTTAATAAGAGAAAATAAAGCAACTCCAACCCAATCCCAGTCTTACAATTTTCAGGATTAGGGGTGCATAAGAAAATCGATCCACGTTGAAACAGTGATTCTTATTAATCCCAGTTCTAAATCAATTTATCATTTTCAAAAACTGGTTAATAAAAAAATATATTTTACTTTTATTTTAAGTACGGTATACATTTTTCAAGATGTTTGTTGGCCCTCTATGCAACCAGAAGGAGCTTGTCTAATACCAAAAATAGTTAAATGTTCTAATCCAAAAATTTATTTGTTTTTAAAATCAATTCTCAGGAATTAATAGATTTAAAATTGGAATTTAATAATTACCGTGATTTGGAGGTGAATTAATTTTTATTTTTTTATTTTTTAAAACATGTACTCCTAAAACACCTGCTGTACTCGGGCGAAGATACCATACTAAAGATACCATATTAAATATATGTTATATTGTGTGTGTGTGCGTGCGGGTGCGCCGTATTTTCCGCACTATAAGCCGCGCCGGGTTATAAGCCACGCCTACGCTGCGCTAAAAGGAATGTCAAAAAAACAGTCAGGTCAGTCAAACTTTAATAATATATTACAAACCAGCGTTCTAACAACTCTGTTCACTCCCAAAATGTAATGTGCAATCACAAAAATAGTAACACTCAAAATGGTGCAGAGCAATAGCAACATCAATAATTCAACGTTGCTCGAACGTTAATGTCACACAACACACAAAATAAACATTTTAAGCTCACTTTCTGAAGTTATTCCTCATCCATAAATCCCTCGAATTCTTCTTCTTCGGTGTCTGAATTAAAAAGTTGGGCGAATACGGCATCCAAAATGGCCGGCTTCGTCTCGTCGAAGTCATCAGAGTCAGTGTCGCTGTTGTTGTCCATCAGTTCCGTGAATCCTGCCTTCCGGAAAGCTCGGACCACAGTTGAGACCGATATATCCGCCCAGGCATGTACAATCCACTGGCAGACGTTGGCGTATGTCGTCCGGCGCTGTCTCCCTGTCTTAGTGAAGGTGTGTTCGCCTTCGGTCATCCATTGTTCCCACGCCGTTCGCAGTCGTGCTTTGAATGCCCTGTTGACACCAATATCCAGCGGTTGGAGTTCTTTGGTTAATCCACCCGGAATGACGGCGAGTGTTGTATTAGTGTGCTTCACTTGTTTTTTGACACCATCTGTGATGTGGCCGCGCATGGAGTCGTAGATCAACAGGGACGGAGCTGCGTGAAAAAAGGCCTCTTCGCGTAAACTTCTCTCAACCACTCGCTCATCTTTTCTTCATCCATCCATCCCTTCGAGTCAGCTTTTATGATGACGCCGGCTGGAAAGTTCTCTTTTGGCAAGGTCTTCCTTTTGAATATCACCATGGGTGGAAGTTTCTGGCCATTAGCATGGCAAGCTAGAACCACAGTGAAGGATGACTTCTCATTCCCTGTGGTGCGAATACTCGCCGTACGTGCTCCCATTGTATCCACAGTGCGGTTCACAGGAATATCAAAAGTCAGTGGAACCTCGTCCATGTTGATAGTGCTCTGGCTGGATCTTTTTTTCAGCTATCTTGTTTTTACAATATGCGCGGAAAGTAGCCAGCTTTTCTTGAAAGTCTTTTGGCAGTTGCTGTGAAATAGTAGTCCGTGTGCGGATGGAGAGATTGTGTCTTTTCATGAACCGGAAACACCAAGAAGCACCACCTTTAAAATCATCCAAGTGAAGTTCGCTTGCTAGCGCTGTTGCCTTCAATCGAATAGTGATGGTACTGACACTTCTGCTTGCTGCTCTCTGCTCAACAACCCACTGTTCCTCTTGCCATCTCTGTTTTGTCTTCTTTACTTGGCGCAGGTCATCTTGTTGCTTCCTCCACCTACGCACCATTGATTCATTTATGTTCAATTCTCTCGCTGCTGCTCTATTTCCGTGTTCTTCTGCGTGACTTATTGCCTTTAGTTTGAATTCTGCGTTATATGCGTGTCTCTTAGTAGGAGCCATTTTGTGGTCTTTACAAAAACACAAATGAAATGAAACGCAATACCCGCGCGCTTCTTCTTCTACGGGGGCGGGTGCTTACCTTGGCGGTTGCTTACCGTGGAAGAAGAAGCGCTTCCTCTTCTACGGGGAAAAAAGATGGCGGCTGTTTACCGTGGTTGCGAGACCTAAACTTTATGAAAATGAATATTATTAATAATCCATATAAAAGCCGCACTGTCAGCTTTTGAGAAAATTTGTGGTTTTTAGGTGCGACTTATAGTGCGGATAATACGGTGTATGTATGTGTATATATATATATATATGTATATATGTATATATATATATATATATATATATATATATATATTTTTATTTTTTTATTTTTATTTTTTTAATACTATCTGAAGACAGCCATAAATCTTACCATTAATATTGTTGTTGTTTTTTTCAATCTCCCAAACAGGATGAGGAAAGATGTGAAAATGGGCAGGAACAGCAGGAGTGGAAGTCGTTCACGTTCAAGAACACGCTCGCGCTCTCGATCGCGTTCTCCTCGCAGACAGTAAGTCAACATTTATCGATTATCTAATTATTATCCATCAGTAAGTCAACATTTAATGATTTATTATCTAATTATTATCCATCAGTAAGTCAACATTTAATGATTATCTAATTATTATCCATCAGTAAGTCAACATTTAATGATTATCTAATTATTATCCATCAGTAAGTCAACATTTAATGATTTATTATCTAATTATTATCCATCAGTAAGTCAACATTTAATGATTTATTATCTAATTATTATCCATCAGTAAGTCAACATTTTTTGATTATCTAATTATTATCCATCAGTAAGTCAACATTTAATGATTATCTAATTATTATCCATCAGTAAGTCAACATTTAATGATTATCTAATTATTATCCATCAGTAAGTCAACATTTTAATGATTTATTATCTAATTATTATCCATCAGTAAGTCAACATTTAATGATTTATTATCTAATTATTATCCATCAGTAAGTCAACATTTTAATGATTTATTATCTAATTATTATCTATCAGTAAGTCAACATTTAATGATTTATTATCTAATTATTATCCATCAGTAAGTCAACATTTAATGATTTATTATCTAATTATTATCCATCAGTAAGTCAACATTTAATTATTTATTATCTAATTATTATCCATCAGTAAGTCAACATTTAATGATTTATTATCTAATTATTATCCATCAGTAAGTCAACATTTAATGATTTATTATCTATTTATTATCCATCAGTAAGTCAACATTTAATGATTTATTATCTAATTATTATCCATCAGTAAGTCAACATTTTAATGATTTATTATCTAATTATTATCCATCAGTAAGTCAACATTTAATGATTTATTATCTATTTATTATCCATCAGTAAGTCAACATTTAATGATTTATTATCCATCAGTAAGTCAACATTTAATGATTTATTTCGTATGAAGTTTGGTGTAACTCCATCTTGGTCGTCCTCCACAGCTACAACAGCCGGCGCAGTCGCTCAGGAACCTACAGTTCTCGCTCACGCTCTCGATCGCACAGTCGCAGTCCGTCGCCGCGGAGACACCCTCCCTCCCCCCTCCTGCCCCACCTCAAGTCCAAGACCAGCCACCATAGCAACAGCGACTCCAAGGCCAGCGGGCGCCACAGCAACAGCGGCAGCGGCCACAAGAGGAAGCGCTCCCGTTCCCGCAGTCCCGTCAAAGCGGAGCGCGAGCGAGGGAGGGAGCGGGAGCGCGGCTCCTTCGACCTGACGTCCAAGAAACACAAACACGAGCGAGGAGGCGGCCATCGGGGCGACAGGAGAGAGCGGGAGAGATCTCGCTCGTACGAAAGGGAAAGAGAGCGGGAGCGTGGTCACAAGAGCAAACATCACAGCAGCGGCGGACATTCAGGACACAGTCGACATCGACGCTGAGGACTATTTTCTAATGTAAATACTGTACTTTGCTTTCTGGGTTTGGGTTTGTACCGAGTCTGTCACACCTGCAGCTAACATTTAGCACAGGTGGACCGTAACCAGCAAGCAGTCCTGCCCTTTTTCTTTACAGTGTAAACCTGTTCACTCGTCAATGCTTTCATTTTTTAAAGCCAGTGAATAGTGGACTTGTCTGCAGGCTGCTGGATCTGCATTCCAAAGAGCCTTTTTGATATTTTTTTTGTTTTCATCCCACTTGGTTTGGACAATATTTTAGCACAGTTAACTGGTTCTTAGTCTGCACATATTCATCTCCCATTTGTATTCAATAAATGACTTATAGCTCTGAATTGTTTTGGGCTTTGAATTGCAATAATGTGCGTGAAAGTGTCTGATTCCATAAACCACAGGCTGACTTTTTAGCTGCTTTCTAAGGTGCCATCACAATGGAAATGCAGTTTGTCCCTAGAGGACACTATCGGTCCTTACCGTATTTTCCGCACTATAAGGCGCACCTAAAAACCACAAATTTTCTCAAAAGCTGACAGTGCGCCTTATAACCCGGTGCGCTTTATATATGGATTAATATTAAGATTCATTTTCATAAAGTTTCGGTCTCGTAACTACGGTAAACAGCCGCCATCTTTTTTCCCGGTAGAACAGGAAGCGCTTCTTCTACGCAAGCAACCGCCAAGGTAAGCACCCGCCCCCATAGAACAGGAAGCGCTTCTTCTTCTACTGTAAGCAACCACCCGCCCGCGTAGAAGAAAAAGCGCGCGGATATTACCATACGTTTCATTTCCTTTGTGTGTTTACATCTGTAAAGACTACAAAATGGCTCCTACTAAGCGACAGGGATCCGGTTCATGAAAAGACGCAATCTCTCCATCCGCACACGGATTACTATTTCACAGCAACTGATATTCCTGTGAACCGCACTGTGGATACAACGGGAGCACGTACGGTGAATATTCGCACCACAGGGAATGAGAAGTCATCCTTCACTGTGGTTCTAGCTTGCCATGCTAATGGCCAGAAACTTCCACCCATGGTGATATTCAAAAGGAAGACCTTGCCAAAAGAGACCTTTCCAGCCGGCGTCATCATAAAAGCTAACTCGAAGGGATGGATGAAGAAAAGATGAGCGAGTGGTTAAGGTAAGTTTAAGTTTACGCGAAGAGGCCGGGTGGCTTTTTTCACGCAGCTCCGTCCATGTTGATATACGACTCCATGCGCGCCCACATCACGCTGGTTTTTAATATATTATTAAAGTTTGACTGACCTATCTGACTGTTTTTTTGACATTCCTTTAGCGCAGTTAGATGCGGCTTACAACACGGGGCGGCTTATAGGTGGACAAAGTTTTGAAATATGCCGTTCATTGAAGGCGCGGCTTATAACCCAGGGCGCCTTATGGTGCGGAAAATACGGTAATTACAGTTTGTCATCAGAGGACACTATCAGTCCTTAAATACGGTTTGTGATCTGAGGACACTATCGGTCCTTAAATACAGTTTGTCATCAGAGGACACTATCGGTCCTTAAATACAGTTTTTGATCAGAGGACACTCAGTCCTTAAATACAGTTTGTGATCTGAGGACACTATTGGTCCTTAAATACAGTTTGTGATCTGAGGACACTATCGGTCCTTAAATACAGTTTGTGATCTATCGGTCCTTAAATACAGTTTGTGATCAGAGGACACTATCGGTCCTTAAATACAGTTTGTGATCAGAGGACACTATCGGTCCTTAAATACAGTTTGTGATCAGAGGACACTATCAGTCCTTAAATACAGTTTGTGATCAGAGGACACTATATCGGTCCTTAAATTCAGTTTTTGATCAGAGGACACTCAGTCCTTAAATACAGTTTTTGATCAGAGGACACTATCGGTCCTTAAATACAGTTTGTGATCAGAGGACACTATCGGTCCTTAAATACAGTTTGTGATCTGAGGACACTATCGGTCCTTAAATACAGTTTGTGATCAGAGGACACTATCGGTCCTTAAATACAGTTTGTGATTAGAGGACACTCAGTCCTTAAATACAGTTTGTGATCAGAGGACACTATCAGTCCTTAAATACAGTTTGTGATCAGAGGACACTATCAGTCCTTAAATACAGTTTGTGATCAGAGGACACTTATCGGTCCTTGAATACAGTTTGTGATCTATCGGTCCTTAAATACAGTTTGTGATCAGAGGACACTATCGGTCCTTAAATACAGTTTGTGATCAGAGGACACTATCAGTCCTTAAATACAGTTTGTGATCTGAGGACACTATCGGTCCTTAAATACAGTTTGTGATCAGAGGACACTACCGGTCCTTGAATACAGTTTGTGATCTATCGGTCCTTAAATACAGTTTGTGATCAGAGGACACTATCGGTCCTTAAATACAGTTTGGGATCAGAGGACACTATCGGTCCTTAAATACAGTTTGTGATCTGAGGACACTATCGGTCCTTAAATACAGTTTGTGATCAGAGGACACTATCGGTCCTTAAATACAGTTTGTGATCTGAGGACACTCAGTCCTTAAATACAGTTTGTGATCAGAGGACACTATCAGTCCTTAAATACAGTTTGTGATCTGAGGACATTATCAGTCCTTAAATACAGTTTGTGATCAGAGGACATTATCAGTCCTTAAATACAGTTTGTGATCTGAGGACACTCAGTCCTTAAATACAGTTTGTGATCAGAGGACACTTATCGGTCCTTGAATACAGTTTGTGATCTATCGGTCCTTAAATACAGTTTGTGATCAGAGGACACTATCGGTCCTTAAATACAGTTTGTGATCAGAGGACACTATCAGTCCTTAAATACAGTTTGTGATCTGAGGACACTATCGGTCCTTAAATACAGTTTGTGATCAGAGGACACTACCGGTCCTTGAATACAGTTTGTGATCTATCGGTCCTTAAATACAGTTTGTGATCAGAGGACACTATCGGTCCTTAAATACAGTTTGGGATCAGAGGACACTATCGGTCCTTAAATACAGTTTGTGATCTGAGGACACTATCGGTCCTTAAATACAGTTTGTGATCTGAGGACACTATCAGTCCTTGAATACAGTTTGTGATCAGAGGACACTATCGGTCCTTAAATACAGTTTGTGATCTGAGGACACTCAGTCCTTAAATACAGTTTGTGATCAGAGGACACTATCAGTCCTTAAATACAGTTTGTGATCTGAGGACATTATCAGTCCTTAAATACAGTTTGTGATCAGAGGACATTATCAGTCCTTAAATACAGTTTGTGATCAGAGGACACTATCAGTCCTTAAATACAGTTTGTGATCTGAGGACACTATCGGTCCTTAAATACAGTTTTTGATTAGAGGACACTATCAGTCCTTAAATACAGTTTGTGATCACTGTTAGTAATACAGTTTGTTTGTCGCCAGAGGGCGCTGTTGGTCATTGTTTCAATGTCGACCACTTCATTTCAAAAGGGGATTTTGAGCCCCACGCAAAAAAAAAAGGTTTACGATCAGATACAGAGTGAAATCCGGGCTGGTATCGGCGACAGCGGTACTTTGTGCAAATATATCTATGGGTCTGCTCAAATTGTGTATTTCAAATAACACAATATAAATATTTCAAACATGACTATAACGAGGTATGGACCATGACGTATCGAACTGTAAAAAGGAAATGAGTAAAATAAAAGCATTGTAATAAATTATTAGAATAAACATGAAAGCACTCTAATAAATTATTAGAATAAAAATGAAAGCATTGTAATAAATTATTAGAATAAAAAAAGAAGGTGAAGTGTTCGTACAACTTCCTGCTTCTGCTGAACAATGCTTCCGGTTAGGGGCGATACTGTGTAACTTTTTTTTTTTAAATAATTTCTTTCACATTTCTATTACTTTCTCTAACTTAGTTTGTGCTTTTTTTGCCTGGACAAACACATTGAAACCATTTAATTCTAATCCTAATCGTTTGTACAACGTATTTATTTACCCATCAAGTGAGGGTAAAAACACGCTTGAATAATCACACACACACAACTTCCGGTCTGTTGATTGGTTTAATATCGAGACTTTAATTTTGCTAAGCACAACCGGAAGTCGTGTCGAGTTGAAGCGCAATTAGAGGGCGACGCGTCATAAATGGAGAAACTTCTGACAGTTTTGGTCCGTCCATTCATCCGTTGTTGTTGTTTTTTTTTTACCGCTTGTCCCTTTCGGGATGGCGGGGGGTGTTGGAGCCTCACCGAACTCAAGTTGTGACTCGATGAAGTATGTATTGGCGTGTTTTCTCGTGTTCGCGTGGGCCGGGTCGTCCACCAGCGAAGCATTCAGGTAAAAAAGTGGGAGAAGCTGCGAGTTAGTTGGCTTCTCCGAGCTTTTAGGGCAACTTTTTCATTTTTGGACTTGGAGATAAATCAATCCATCCATTTTCTACCGCTTTTTCTCTTACGGGGTTTAATTAATCACTTTTTTAAAAATGTTTAGTGTTTTTTCCCCCCTCATCATTCTCTCTTTAAGGTGTTTGTGTGTCTTTGAAGAACTTGTCCATTCAAACCGGTTAGTTTACATGTCTCAGCTTCTTCTCCCCAACTAGTCATTGCCAGGAATTGCACCTTTTCTGGTATATTTTCCCCATTGAAAATGAATGGGCCATTTGCACAGGCCCATATATATATATTAAGGCTGCAGCTAACGATTATTTTTCTATCGATTAATCTATAGATTATTTTTTCGATTAATCGGTTAATCTATAGATTATTTTTTCGATTAATCTATAGATTATTTTCCCTTTTACCGATTATTTTTATTTATTTAAAATGAAGATGAAAAAATAAATGTTGGCCAGTTTTTTCAAAAGGCATGACTTTTATATACAAAAAAAAAAGTATGGCCACTCAGTCAACATTGACAACAACATGACAAAATATTCTGTAACAATGTAAACATTTAAAACTTTTAACATTTAACAAAATTAAAAGTAGCTTATTTGCTTTTTAATGTGCAAATATAAAAGTAAACATCCAGTGCAAATCTTAATATTCTGCAATAGTATAAGCATTTCTAAAGTAAAAGTATTGCTTATTTTGCTTTAAAATGTGCAAAATAAAGATAAACATCCAATACAAAAAAAGTGCAAAACAAAATATTCTGTAACAGTGTAAACATTTCAACAAAAGTAAAAGTATTGCTTATTTTGCTTAATAACACAACAATGATAGTATGATTAAAGTGAAAGTTAATTGTTGGTTTGTACATAGTATATGTAACTGTTAATGTTGTAAAAGGTATTTGCACAACTAATTAACGTTAGCGTTAAAGAGGAGCGCGTCTTTGTAAACACTGAACAGGCACGCCAAACGCGCCTCTCAGAGCGAAACAGTGTTTTAGTTTATGAATTTACAACGCAGATACAAATGACACATTCATGATTTTGTGTAATGATGACAACGTATACTCACGCGGACGATTGACTAGTTGATGGTGATGGCAAGAACGCTGTCGGGTGTTTTCTTTTCAAATGTTCCTTCATAGCCGTTGTGCTGCTATGATAGGCCATTTCCGCTCGACACAGTGTGCATACAACAACTGTCAAGTGTTTTGCTTTTTTCGCTGTGCTTATCCCACACTTGAAGGGATGTACCAATGCTGAATGTGGCTTCTGGATTTCACTCAAAAGACCAGACCGGAGTTACTTTTTCCTTTTATTTTCCTTTAGTTTGCAACAGTTTTTCCAACCAAGAAACAGCTTCTTTTTTCTTCTTTAGTCTTTTTAGCAGTCTTTAGCAGTGTTAATAGACTTTAGTTTCTTTAGCTGTCATTAGCTGTCTTTAGTAGCCTTTAGTAGCCTTTAGCTTCTTTAGTAGGTGAAAAACCTTTAAGGACAAAACACCACAAGATTAACATGCTGTAAAAAAATCAATCAATTATCAATCCCATAATTTACAACTATTAATTAGCTATCAAACTCTTAACCATTAAACAAGTGCAAGAAAATGGACACATCTTTTCCCTTTAAGTTAAAACAGATTTTAAATAAATTGTCTCAACATAAATGCACCAAGATACATATAAAATACATTTAACACCAGAAACACAATAGATAAATGCAACAGAAAACCCAATATGCAAATACATAAATACCTAACCAATTAACCACCTATTTAGATACATATTTAAAATCCATATTCAATATAAATATATTATTAATTTAGCAGTGAAACACTCAATCTTAAACGCTGTCTACTGGTAGAAAAATGCCCCTTTTTCTACGCCCTCACCAACACAGTTAAATCCAACACTTTAAATTGAGTGACTTCACCCTCCTGATGAAGCAAACTGCTCCAACATTTATCAAACTAAGCAAAGAATATCAACACTAAACAACAGTTACATAACACACTGTGTGTATTTAGTAGAGATGCGCGGATAGGCAAATATTTCATCCGCAACCGCATCAGAAAGTCGTCAACCATCCGCCATCCACCCGATGTAACGTTTGATCAGAACTGCATCCGCCCGCCATCCGCCCGGTATATCTAATATAGACGATGCAAGGCATTAGTGAGGCACCTGCCAACTACTCCGGTTTTCCCGTAATTCGTACGGTTTTCATCAACCTATTCCGGGTTACGGGTGCAGTGATAAAAAATACGGTTTTTCATTAATTTAAAAAAAAAAGGGTGAAAACTACGCGAATTGCACCTTGTGCAGACAAGATTTTTCGATCGGACACGGAGGAATTAGCCATGTAAAAGACCACGTTGGGACAAAAAAACACAAGTCTAATGCCGTTGCTAGCGATACAAGTGGAAAACTTTCAACGTTTTTCGTCGCCCAAACAGATTCTTTGGATGTGATTAAATGCCGAAGTTTTATTTACGGAGGCAATAATTGAGCATGGACTTCCAATCGCACTGGCTGATCACATGGGACAGTTAAATGTTTGTAATGCAACCTTTAAAAATCATTACGCGGTGATCGCGGTCCCAAAAATAAACTTTTCTTGCATGATAATGTCCAGAAAAATTCGCTTTATATTACTATAGAGTCCTTTTAACGAATGAGTTTGATGGTTTATCACAAACCTTAAATGAAAGAAGTCCTTTGTTCTCCTGCACCATGCATGCGCTTTGGCCTTGCCTCGTGTTTGGTGCGCAATCCTGTCGGCTGTATTTCACAGCACGACATACTGTTAAAAGTGTTTATACTATTTATGCTTTCAAGTCCAAGTTGAAGAAATCTTGTTAAATGTTGACAGCATAACTACCAAAATACAGAAGTATGTCCTTAATATTTTTGCAGTGCTATTTCTGTTGAAAAGTTCAAATGATTACATTAGAGATGTGATGTGCCACTTTTCAAGTGTCTGATGGCTTCAATTAATTTTCATTAATTTTTCATATTTTGAATTCTTTTGAAAGGCTTACAAAAAAACGACATTTGAATTGTAATTCCATGCTATTGACAGGACTATTAATTTTAATGAAGTTAGCTTACCATGTTTACAGTATGATAATTGTGATAGAAATGTGAATTTTAGGCACAGAATATTTTTTACAATTGAACAAGGCAGTAGATTATACAAGCTTGGACAGAAAGTTAATAATGACACCAATGGAATTGTTTAGTACTGTTTTACCATTTGTTTACTGTAAAAAG
Source organism: Nerophis lumbriciformis (assembly GCF_033978685.3). Taxonomy (NCBI): domain Eukaryota; kingdom Metazoa; phylum Chordata; class Actinopteri; order Syngnathiformes; family Syngnathidae; genus Nerophis; species Nerophis lumbriciformis. The sequence continues at coordinate 30,018,696 of NC_084577.2, read as the reverse complement.
TGTTTATACTTTCAATTAACAAATTGAAGTCTTGTGAAAGGTTGACAGGATAACTGGCATTAACTGTCAAAATAATTTCAAACTATTGAAGTTAGCTTACAGAATAAACATGTCAATCAACCCATATGATTTTTGCTGTAATATTTTTGTTTTGAAAAGTCACTGTGACTGATAGAAAAGTGATGGTTTTAGCAACATTTTAACCTGTCTGAATGCTAATAATCATTTTGCGTCGGGGGGCGAAGCCCTGAACCCTCCACCAGGACTTTGTCCTGGACCTACCGGGGCCTGCGGCCCTTGGACCCTGGCTACTAGGTTTTTCTGATTTCAAAAGTTGGCAGGTATGGTGAGGTTATAAAGCTTTTGCCTGTTAAAGAAAGGAGACTGATCCAATGCAGTACAGTCTTTCGCGTGCCACGCTGTCACGACCCAGACGCACACCAGTGCGCAATCATATGGGAGCCGCGCTGAGCGCACTGCGCGCGGAGTGACCCCTGTTACGCGCCCCCGGCAACAGGGGTGGCGGGCAGGTAAGCTGCGCGGGCGGAGCGCGCGGAGTGACCCATGTTACGAGCCCCCGGCCACGGGGGTGGCGGGCAGGTAAGCTGCTTACCTGCTGCGCGTGACGCCGGCCGCGGCGAAGGCGGACGAGGCGGGGTATCGGTGCGGTGGGCGCGGTAGTGACCCTGGACGTGCGTCGGGCCCTTCTCGCGGATCGCCTCAGCTACGGCTCCCGGTGGGGCCCTCTCGGGGGAAGGGGCCTCGGTCCCGCACCCCGGCGAGGCGTCCCTTCTCCGCTCCGTAAAAGTGTCCATCTCTTTTCTTTTTTTTTCTTCTGTTGTGGCATATGCTGCAGGTGCCTGCTCGTTTTTCGTATGTGGGTAACAACATTTAACTATGTATATATATTTACCAATTGGTTTAACTGCCACCCGCAAAAAAAATAAAAAAAAAAAAAAAAAAAATCTAATTGATCCGCCCGACCCAACCCGCACGCGGATAAAATCTTATTTTTTTAAATTTCATCCGCCCGATCCGCGGATAATCCGCGGACTCCGCGGTTGTGCCCGCAAACCGCGCATCTCTAGTATTTAGCCTCCAGACTAAGCACGCTACATGCATCTCACCAGCGCAACAGGTGCGCCACACCCACGAAGAGAAATATTAAATCTTACATACTTTTGTCACAACTCTGTGTTATCTGTAATGAACTAAACCTTTTTCCACTCTGCGCTGGCGTCTTTTGTACTCCTTGATTTGACACAGCGGTCTAATTACCGGGCTCGCGCACCAGCAGATGAGACGGGAGTGCGCCGCGTTATACCTGCGCGCGAACGTAAACTGATCGGCTCTGATTTTATAAGCCGACTGGCCGAAATAATGCCGAATTATATACATTTGTTTATTGAAATACTCCCACACTTTTGACGACTTTTGGCGTGCTTTTTTCCCCTCGCTCGCACCGCTCGCATCGTCTGCTTTGCGCTCCGCCATGACGGCAGTGTGACGTAAATATGCGACGCGTCGAAGCATAAAAACGACGTCGACGTATTTACGTAACCGATGACGTCGACTACGTCGACGCGTCGTTTCAGCCTTAATATATATAGCACTTTGGGAGCAACTTGAGGGTTCCAGGTTCGATCCCCGCCTCCGCCGTCCTAGTCACTGCCGTTGTGTCCTTGGGCAAGACACTTATTTACCCACCTGCTCCCAGTGCCACCCACACTGCTTTCAATTGAACTCAGATATTGGCTTTCACTATGTAAAAGCGCTTTGAGTCACTAGAGAAAAGTGCTATATAAATATAATTCACTTCACTTCCCACGTTTCTTAACGAGTTGGAACAGTTTTCAAGTGCTAGCATTAGCGTGCTAACATTTTTTGTTAATTTTGCAATTGTTTACCCTAGATTCATATGACTTGGTATGTGACACATGCTAACTGTTAACATGCTCATTTTTATTTATTTTTTAGCTCATTTTGCAACCATTTAACCCATAGTCATATACCGTGGTATGTGACACGTTAACTGTTAAAATGCTAACTTTTGAGCTTATTTTGCTACCGCTTATCGCGTAGTTTTATAACTTGGTGTGCGATATGTTAACTGTTAGCATGCTAAAACATTTTTGGCTCATTTTGCAACCGTTTATCCAAGTTATATAACTTTATATGCAACATATGCTAAGTGTTAACGTGCTAATGTTAGCATCTTAACATTAGCATGCTAACTTTTTATTATCTCATTTTGCAACCATTTAACCCAGAGTTATATAACTCTGTATGTGACACATGCTAAGTATTAGCATGCTAACATTAGCGTGCTGACATTAGCATGCTAACATTTTTAGTTAATTTTGCAATTATTTACCCTTGATTCATATGACTTGGTATGTGACACATGCTAACTGTTAACATGCTATTGTTAGCATGTTAACAGTTAGCATGCTATTGTTAGCATGTTAACAGTTAGCATGCTAGCTCTTTTTTTTTGCTCATTTTGCAACCATTTAACCCGTAGTCATATACCTTGGTATGTGACACGTTAACTGTTAAAATGCTAACTTTTGAGCTTATTTTGCTACCGCTTATCGCGTAGTTTTATAACTTGGTGTGCGATATGTTAACTGTTAGCATGTTAACATTAGCATGCTAAAACATTTTTGGCTCATTTTGCAACCGTTTACCCAAGTTATATAACTTTATATGCAACATATGCTAAGTGTTAACGTGCTAATGTTAGCATCTTAACATTAGCATGCTAACTTTTTATTATCTCATTTTGCAACCATTTAACCCAGAGTTATATAACTCTGTATGTGACACATGCTAACTATTAGCATGCTAACATTAGCGTGCTGACATTAGCATGCTAACATTTTTAGTTAATTTTGCAATTGTTTACCCTTGATTCATATGACTTGGTATGTGACACATGCTAACTGTTAACATGCTATTGTTAGCATGTTAACAGTTAGCATGCTAACTTTTTTTGTTGTTGCTCATTTTGCAACCATTTAACCTATAGTCATATACCGTGGTATGTGACACGTTAACTGTTAGCATGCTAACTTTTGAGCTCATTTTGCTACCGCTTACCCCATAGTTTTATAACTTGGTGTGGGATATATGTTAACTGTTAGCATGTTAACGTTAGCATGCTAAAACATTTAGCTAATTTTACAACCGTTTACCCAAGCTATATAACTTTATATGCAACATATGCTAAGTGTTAACGTGCTAATGTTAGCATCTTAACATTAGCATGCTAACTTTTTATTATCTCATTTTGCAACCATTTAACCCAGAGTTATATAACTCTGTATGTGACACATGCTAACTATTAGCATGCTAATATTAGCGTGCTGACATTAGCATGCTAACATTTTTAGTTAATTTTGCAATTCTTTACCCTTGATTCATATGACTTGGTATGTGACACATGCTAACTGTTAACATGCTATTGTTAGCATGTTAACAGTTAGCATGCTATTGTTAGCATGTTAACAGTTAGCATGCTAGCTTTTTTTTTTTGCTCATTTTGCAACCATTTAACCCGTAGTCATATACCTTGGTATGTGACACGTTAACTGTTAAAATACTAACTTTTGAGCTTATTTTGCTACCGCTTATCGCGTAGTTTTATAACTTGGTGTGCGATATGTTAACTGTTAGCATGTTAGGGTTAGCATGCTAAAACATTTAGCTAATTTTACAACCGTTTACCCAAGCTATATAACTTTATATGCAACGTATGCTAAGTGTTAATGTGCTAATGTTAGCATCTTAACATTAGCATGCTAACGTTTTATTATCTCATTTTGCAACTGTTTACCCCAGAGTCACATAATTTGGTACGTGCCTCATGATAATTTTTTTTAAGCTCATTTTGCTACCGCTTACCCCATAGTTTTATAACTTGGTGTGCGATATATCTTAACTGTTAGCATGGTTAACGTTAGCATGCTAAAAAAAATTTTCGCTCATTTTACAACCGTTTACCCAAGTTATATAACTTTATATGCAACATATGCTAAGTGTGAACGTGCTAATGTTAGCATTTTAACATTAGCATGCTAACTTTTTATTTTCTCATTTTGCAACTGTTTACCCCAGAGTCACGTCATTTGGTACGTGCCTCATGATAAAAAATGTTTAGCTCATTTTGCAACCGTTTACCCGAGAGTCATTTAACTTGGTATGTGACACATGTTAACTGTTAGCATGCTAACTGTTTTAGCTCATTTTGCAACCATTTAACCCAGAGTTATATAACTCTGTATGTGACACATGCTAGCTATTAGCATGCTAATATTAGCGTGTTAACATTAGCATGCTGACATTAGCGTGCTAACATTTTTAGCTAATTTTGCAATTGTTGACCCGAGATTCATATGACTTGGTATGTGGCACATGCTAACTGTTAACATGCTAATGTTAGCATCCTAACATTTGCATGCTAACTGTTTTTTTAAGCTCATTTTGCAACCGTTTACCCCGGAGTCGTATAACTTTATATGCTAAGTGTTAACATGCTAGGAGTTTCTCTACCTTGTATATTTGAGGAGTCTGCAAAAGACCTCGGCTTCTGATTGGCTCTGCCTATTCCCCGTGCGTGGTTCTCCTAACCAATCAGACGGAGCCGTGGGCGGGACAATGCTGGAGATTTAAAAAATGTTTGGTGATAGTTACATTGAAAATAGTGATAAAATAGGTCAGTATTATTGTTCATTGTCGATATCCCACACCGATACATTCCAGCTATACTCCTAACATGTTTGTAATAATAGTTGTGTGTTTCAGAGGGTGTGGGCTGACAGATGTGCTGGCGGCCTACTCGCAGGGTCACGGCCCTCAGCACTCCCATCGCTACGTCAGAGACTGTCAGCCCGTCGTCCACGGCAACACCACGCATGAGACCTGGACCTCCAACAAGGACCCTTTGCTGCCCGTGGCCGAGTCCTACGTGTTTGTGTCACGTCTGCAGAACAGAGTAGTGAGCGGTAAGACCACATGTGGGGCCTGGCTATTTACTGGATCATTCTGGCTATTTACTGGATCATTGTGGCTATTTACTGGATCATTGTGGCTATTTACTGGATCATTCTGGCTATTTACTGGATCATTGTGGCTATTTACTGGATCATTGTGGCTATTTACTGGATCATTCTGGCTATTTACTGGATCATTGTGGCTATTAACTGGATCATTGTGGCTATTTACTGGATCATTGTGGCTATTTACTGGATCATTGTGGCCATTTACTGGATCATTGTGGCCATTTACTGGATCATTCTGGCTATTTACTGGATCATTGTGGCTATTTACTGGATCATTGTGGCTATTTACTGGATCATTCTGACTATTTACTGGATCATTGTGGCTATTAACTGGATCATTGTGGCTATTTACTGGATCATTGTGGCCATTTACTGGATCATTCTGACTATTTACTGGATCATTGTGGCCATTTACTGGATCATTGTGGCTATTTACTGGATCATTCTGACTATTTACTGGATCATTGTGGCCATTTACTGGATCATTCTGACTATTTACTGGATCATTCTGGCCATTTACTGGATCATTCTGACTATTTACTGGATCATTGTGGCCATTTACTGGATCATTCTGACTATTTACTGGATCATTGTGGCTATTTACTGGATCATTGTGTCTATTTACTGGATCATTGTGGCTATTTACTGGGTCATTGTGGCTATTTACTGGATCATTGTGGCTATTTACTGGATCATTGTGGCTATTTACTGGGTCATTGTGGCTATTTACTGGATCATTGTGGCCATTTACTGGATCATTGTGGCTATTTACTGGATCATTCTGGCTATTTACTGGATCATTCTGGCTATTTACTGGATCATTGTGGCTATTTACTGGATCATTGTGGCTATTTACTGGGTCATTGTGGCCATTTACTGGATCATTGTGGCTATTTACTGGATCATTGTGGCTATTTACTGGATCATTGTGGCTATTTACTGGATCATTGTGGCCATTTACTGGATCATTCTGACTATTTACTGGATCATTGTGGCTATTTACTGGATCATTGTGGCTATTTACTGGATCTTTGTGGCCATTTACTGGATCATTGTGGCCATTTACTGGATCATTGTGGCTATTTACTGGATCATTCTGACTATTTACTGGATCATTGTGCCCATTTACTGGATCATTGTGGCTATTTACTGGATCATTGTGGCTATTTACTGGATCATTCTGACTATTTACTGGATCATTGTGGCTATTTACTGGATCATTGTGGCCATTTACTGGATCATTGTGGATCATTCTGACTATTTACTGGATCATTGTGGCCATTTACTGGATCATTGTGGCTATTTACTGGATCATTCTGACTATTTACTGGATCATTGTGGCTATTTACTGGATCATTGTGGCTATTTACTGGATCATTGTGGCCATTTACTGGATCATTGTGTCTATTTACTGGATCATTGTGGCTATTTACTGGATCATTGTGGCTATTTACTGGATCATTGTGGCTATTTACTAGATCATTGTGGCTATTTACTGGATCATTGTGGCCATTTACTGGATCATTGTGGCTATTTACTGGATCATTCTGACTATTTACTGGATCATTGTGGCTATTTACTGGATCATCGTGGCCATTTACTGGATCATTGTGGCTATTTACTGGATCATTGTGGCTATTTACTGGATCATTGTGGCCATTTACTGGATCATTGTGGCTATTTACTGGATCATTCTGACTATTTACTGGATCATTGTGGCTATTTACTGGATCATTCTGACTATTTACTGGATCATTGTGTCTATTTACTGGATCATTGTGGCTATTTACTGGATCATTGTGGCTATTTACTGGATCATTGTGGCTATTTACTGGATCATTGTGTCTATTTACTGGATCATTGTGGCTATTTACTGGATCATTGTGGCTATTTACTGGATCATTGTGGCTATTTACTGGATCATTGTGGCTATTTACTGGATCATTGTGGCTATTTACTGGATCATTGTGGCTATTTACTGGATCATTGTGGCTATTTACTGGATCGCTGTGGCTATTTATTGGATATTTAATGGCTGTTTAATTGTTATTCATTTGACATTTTGTGTCTATTTGATTATTATTATTAATAATTTATAGCGGTGTAATGAATGACTATTCATTGATATTTATTGGCTATTTAATTAATTTAGTTAAATAGTTATTTATGGGATAGGTTTCAAATATTTGTGTCAATTTAATTATTATTAATTGGCTTTTTATGGCTATTTATTGGATATTTATGGGTATTATTTGGATACGTAATGGATGTTTATTTTTTATTCATTGGCTATGTAATAACTTTTGATTGGATACTTAATGGCTGTTAAATGGTTATTTATTTGGTATTAATGTCAATACAATTTTTAATAATTGGCATTTTATGGTTATTTGATATTTGGCAATTAAATTTTTAATTGGCATTTTATGGTTATTTATTTTATAATTATGTCAATTTAAATATTAACAATTGGCTTTTTATGGCTATCATTGTGGCTATTTACTGGATCACTGTGGCTATTTATTGGATATTTAATGGCTGTTTAATTGTTATTCATTTGACATTTTGTGTCTATTTGATTATTATTATTATTAATAATTTATAGCTGTGTAATAAATGACTATTCATTGATATTTATTGGATATTTAATTAATTTAGTTAAATAGTTATTTATGGGATAGGTTTCAAATATTTGTGTCAATTTAATTATTATTAATTGGCTTTTTATGGCTATTTATTGGATATTTATGGGTATTATTTGGATACGTGATCGATGTTTATTTTTTATTCATTGGCTATGTAATAACTTTTGATTGGATGGCTGTTAAATGGTTATTTATTTGGTATTAATGTCAATACAATTTTTAATAATTGGCATTTTATGGTTATTTATTTGATATTTGGCAATTACATTTTTAATTGGCATTTTATGGTTATTTATTTTATAATGATGTCAATTTAAATATTAACAATTGGCTTTTTATGGCTATTTATTGGATATTTATGACTATTATTTGGATACTTAATGGATGTTTTATTTGTATTCATTGGCTATGTAATAACTATTTATTGGATATTTATTGGCTGTTAAATGGGTATTTATGTCAATACAATTTTTAATAATTGGCATTTTATGGTTATTTATTTGATATTTGTCAATGTAATTATTTATTGGCATTTTATGGTTATTTATTTTATATTTATGTCAATTTAAATATTAACAATTGGCTTTTTTATTCCTATTTATGGCTATTATTTGGATACTTAATGGACTGTGTTTTTTTTAAAATAAATTTTGATTTCTATTTACTGTTTTAATTGGTTTTACCCTTTAAAATCGTTTTTAATCTTTTTTATTTTTATATCGTTTTTATATTGGTTTTATATTTATTTATTTTTTGTTTTTATTCAGTCATTGGTGAAGCATAATATTGTTTTTAATATTGTTTTTAACATGGCTGTGCAGCACTTTGGAAACATTCTTGTTGTTGTTTAAATGTGTTATATAAATAAATTGGATTGGATTGGATGTTTAATTTTTATTAATTAGCTATGTAATAACTACTGGATATTTATTGGCTGTTAAATAGTTTATATTTGGTATTTATGTCAATAGCATTTTTAATAATTGGCATTTTATGGTTATTTATTTGATATTTGTCAATTTAATTATTTATTGGCATTTTATGGTTGGTTATTTCATAATTATGTCAATTAAAATATTAACAATTGGCTTTTTATTGCTATTTATTGGATATTTATGGCTATTATTTGGATACTTAATGGATGTTTAATTTTTATTAATTAGCTATGTAATAACTATTGGATATTCAATGGCTGTTAAATTGGTATTTGTTTGATATTTATGTCAAATTAATAATGAATAATTGGCATTTCATGGTTATTTATTTGATATTTGCTATTTATTGTATATTTATGGCTATTATTTGAATCTTTAATGAGTGTTCAAGTTTTATTTATAGGCTATGTAATAACTTTAAGGCTATTTAATGGTTACGTCATTATCATTTATGAATATTTATTAAATATTCAATATTTATTCATCTTATTTATGGCTACTTATCACATAGTTTAAGGGCTGTTTATTTGATATTAATGGTTTGTTATTTTTTCATTATTGGCTATGTGATGACTATTTATTGATTATTTCATTATTATTCATTGGTTTTAATGGCTATTTTTATTATTATTCATGGTTATGTAATCACCCCTGAAGGTTATTCATGGCTATTTAGTACAAACGCTAGTTATAACACAGCAAGTAGAGTTAGAATTTGTTTTTATTTTTTAGAACTCATCATTTTATTTCTAATATTGAATAATTTTAAGTTATTTTTATGTTCAACGTGCAACTTAGAAAAAATAAAGTTCCTTTTTTTAAATATTTTTTTTTACATTTTAAAGTAGTTTTGACGTTTTAAAGTCGTCTGGAGAAGACATCGAACCAGTTTGCAATAATTCATTGATTGTTGTTGGTTTTGTTTCCGTTTCTGTGTGTGTGCGTGTGTGTGCGTGTGTGTGTGTGTGTGTGTGTGTGTGTGTGTGTCAGGTCACTTCACCGTGGTCAACGACCCGCTCAGGACCGTGACGGTGCTGGAGCCCGGCGGTCCAGGCGGCTGCGACCTTCGCAAGTTTGCCTCGGTGGAGGAAAGTGCGCAGGCGGGCGGGTGTTTGTACGCTCTGAACGCCGGTTTCTTCGACCCCACGGGCGAGTGTCTGGGTAACGTGGTGAGCGACGGCCGGCTGGTGAAGAACAGCGGCGGCGTGCAGAACGCCCAGTTTGGCATCAGGAGGGACGGCACTCTGGTGTTTGGGTGAGAGACATTCATTTCCTGTAAGAAGTGCTTATTGAATAGAATACTTTCCTTCTCTGCCTGGAGGAATCATTGATTTATTGGTAGATCGAAAGGCATGACGACTTTTAACGAGGGCCATTTATTCATGTTTGTTTATAAACAAATAAAATTTGCCCGGCCACTTGTGCATATTTGCTGCTGCCATTTCGGCGCCGCCTCGTACATCAACTCACCACGAGGGGTTAAGCGGCGAAGGTGTGCCTGTGTGTGGCGGTCCCTCGGCGCACGTACAGGTAAAAGCCAGTAAATTAGAATATTTTGAAAAACTTGATTTATTTCAGTAATTGCATTCAAAAGGTGTAACTTGTACATTATATTTATTCATTGCACACAGACTGATGCATTCAAATGTTTATTTCATTTCATTTTGATGATTTGAAGTGGCAACAAATGAAAATCCAAAATTCCGTGTGTCACAAAATTAGAATATTACTTAAGGCTAATACAAAAAAGGGATTTTTAGAAATGTTGGCCAACTGAAAAGTATGAAAATGAAAAATATGAGCATGTACAATACTCAATACTTGGTTGGAGCTCCTTTTGCCTCAATTACTGCGTTAATGCGGCGTGGCATGGAGTCGATGAGTTTCTGGCACTGCTCAGGTGTTATGAGAGCCCAGGTTGCTCTGATAGTGGCCTTCAACTCTTCTGCGTTTTTGGGTCTGGCATTCTGCATCTTCCTTTTCACAATACCCCACAGATTTTCTATGGGGCTAAGGTCAGGGGAGTTGGCGGGCCAATTTAGAACAGAAATACCATGGTCTGTAGACCAGGCACGGGTAGATTTTGCGCTGTGTGCAGGCGCCAAGTCCTGTTGGAACTTGAAATCTCCATCTCCATAGAGCAGGTCAGCAGCAGGAAGCATGAAGTGCTCTAAAACTTGCTGGTAGACGGCTGCGTTGACCCTGGATCTCAGGAAACAGAGTGGACCGACACCAGCAGATGACATGGCACCCCAAACCATCACCCAACCATGCAAATTTTGCATTTCCTTTGGAAATCGAGGTCCCAGAGTCTGGAGGAAGACAGGAGAGGCACAGGATCCACGTTGCCTGAAGTCTAGTGTAAAGTTTCCACCATCAGTGATGGTTTGGGGTGCCATGTCATCTGCTGGTGTCGGTCCACTCTGTTTCCTGAGATCCAGGGTCAACGCAGCCGTCTACCAGCAAG